>NC_088200.1:24931645-25071426 GCF_028769735.1 Zonotrichia leucophrys gambelii | reverse complement strand
CTCAGCCAGAAATGAGAAATAAAACAATACAAATACAGCCTCATCTGAATGAGTCCAAGGAAAATTAATCTATCGGCGTAAGTTACTTTCATTTGAACAGCAAACTGTCGATACAGCACACTCTGTAGAAATGCAAAATGTGTCAATATCCACTTTTCTTCAAAAAAAAGAATTTATCTTTCTATCACACCAAGCATGGTAACGGACTGATTTATGCTCTGGCATTGAATCCTATTCTATTCTAATTCCACATAATAAGTAAAGGAATAAAACTGATTTATCAAGTGCTGGATTAAAATTAGTATCTCTGTGGGTATTATAAATCTGCCATTTATTACAGTACATGGCTCTTTTATTCCAAGCTGGCTCTTATACTCTATCTTTGAACCTTTTTTGTCCATAGAGAAATTTTTGCAAACCTTAACACAAGCAATGAGTTAGTCCCAAGGGCCACGAGTTCATGTTTCCTGAGAAGAGCACTGAAGGGCCATACCAGAGATGACCTTGCACTGATGCCCATCAAGCTCAAAACCAACTTTAGGGATTTTATTGCATTTTGATGCTCAAGGGACTGCATTGTCAGACATATTAATATGAATTTTGTGGTGAAGTTTGATGAATTTGACAGCATTTAGTGCTTCTCATTGGAGAAATGAGATGATGGCGCACTGCATCACTTCAAAGCCATTATGTCAAGAAGTTCTCTGTGTCAATACTGTTCTGCACCCATTTCCTTCATGTGAAATGATAATTTAAACACTTCCAGGGCTCACCTTTTCCCCTACAGGGCTTTGTCTGCTCATGTCATTTCATACAGTAATGAGGACTAATTACACACAGTGTCATGCTGCACTGGAAAAAAATGAAGGCTCATTCCAGGGAGTGATGCCTAGAGCAGAGGCATCTAAGCCTTACATTTCTAGCACATGGAAAACCAGGAGCTGCCAAGTTGCTCCCTCTTTGTATCTTTCTACTGCCTGCCCAAATGAACTGTTTAACTTTTAACAGGAGAGCATCTGCAGGTGTACTTCTGCTCGCACACACAGAAATGACTGATGACTTCATGTATTCGAGCATTTATGAAATAAAAACCCCCTAGCTAAGAAAATCCAATGGATGATTTTTTTTATTTTTTTCATTTTTGGTTTTTGCCCTTTTTTTCCTTTTCTCTTTTTTTCTTTTTTTTTTCCCCCAGAAATATAGGATTATGGCTATATCATTGAGCCCTTACTGTCTACATTCATAGTCTGCAAAGGCAAAGTATGTGTGTTGTGGCATACGAAGAGGAGGAGGAGCTGCAGAACAGCCACCTGTGGGACATATGAGGGGTTGTTTGGGCTAATTTGGCCAGAATTCAGCACAAACTCCTCTGTAAAGTTAATGCTTCAGTTGATGGCTGCGTGCATAGTGGATCTTTACATGTGGCTGGAGCTTGGGGAACTCTAAAGGCATAACAGAACAAGAATTGAGAGCTATCACAACCACTATGATGCAAGAAACCTGACCACTAATAGAGGGATTTTTCCCTCTCCTCAAAATCAATGTTGCTTGGCATGTAATACTGTGTTGTGGGCATTATTTGCCACTAATTTATATGGAAATCCAATAAAACTATAAAAGAAAGTCCTTTAAGACCAGATTGTGAATGGCTGAAAATGAAATTACAGGGAAAGGAAAGAAAGGAAGGCAAAAGCTTTGTTAGGAAGAATTTTTTTTTTTCTGTTTTCTGAATTTTTGTGCAAGTGGAGGAGACTCTGAAGCTGGCATCAGTGGTGCCACTAGGTCACTGTGACACCAGCAGCAGAATGGGGATACACTGAAGCTGGTCGCAGCATCCTCTGCACCCAGCGGAGCTGGCAGGCCATCCAGTCCATCCACAGCCCTTTCCTGAACAGCGGGTGGCTGTTCCTCCCCTCTGGGCTCACTGAACTGTCCTGACCTCTCCACCAACACCCTGCGGCAGCCAGAACATCCACATAACACTTCTCCTC
Organism: Zonotrichia leucophrys gambelii; assembly: GCF_028769735.1. Taxonomy (NCBI): domain Eukaryota; kingdom Metazoa; phylum Chordata; class Aves; order Passeriformes; family Passerellidae; genus Zonotrichia; species Zonotrichia leucophrys. Next base: position 25,069,435 of record NC_088200.1, on the reverse strand, counting down.
TGCTCTGACTGGGCTCACCTAAGCCTCCGTCAACAATAATTGCGCATGAAAATGTAAAGGGTGATTTTCCATGACAGCCTGAACTCATGACTTTGGATTTTGTCTTCTGCCAGCTCTTTTTGCCGGTAAAACTGGGTTACTGAAGTACCTCTTTGAGGAACAGGCAAGAGTTTAGGGTGATACCATAGCCAGGTGACTTCTGAACTGTTTTTAGACAGTTCTTAGCATCATCCTGGTCTGATAACTTGATCCTCATTCCTACCGCAGTCTCAATGAACACCTGAGGGACTAGATTTTCACTAAGAATGGTGTTTCACATGAAAAAAAAAGACATTTATTTTGTTCCTCTTTATAGAGTTTGCTCTGTGTATTTTCTTGAGGGATTCATTGTCAGGATTTCCCCCCACCCCCCCCAACAGGACCTTTCTCAGGTGCTGTTTGGGGACACTCAGTTTTTTCAGTGTCATTTTCTGAAGCAGAAAACAGTTTGGTTTTTTTCTTGTTAACATCTTGAATTGACAGGGACAGATTTCACTTCCTACTAAATGTATCCCTTTGGACATAGCTACTACCTTCACCCCAACAGGAGTGAAAATTAAAACTGAAATGAGATAAATGCAATATGAGATCTTAATGAATTCAAAAAGCAGCACATATCAATTATATTGGCCAAGTCTTAAAATGTTTGTTTCTCAGTGCTTAAAACTATGTTCTGCTGACCATTGGGGTTTTGGAGGAACTTCAGAACAATGAGAGGTTTGTGTTTGTCCTCACCAGACAATTTCTTGCTGACTTCAGCTGTCCCTCTCCGGATCCAGATCATACATTTTCAGGTGTAAGGTGCTTTTGCCCTCAGGTCTCATAGCATGGAGAGATTTTCCTTTTGGTACACAGATGGGATATCAATTAGGATTTTTCTCTTCCAAGTAGTTTATTTTTTAACCACAGGCATTCACATTTTTTTCTTCCCTGTACATTACTTTCTTTTCATACAGCTTCTAGAAATGCATAAAGGAAAAATCAAGATCCAATCAGTGTGGCACCATTTCCTTCAGCTTTAGCTTGTCTAATGCATTTATTTGTCCTACAATAGGGAGTAGATGTCTTATGAGGGTAAAATGAAATCTTCCCTTACAAACCCTTACTTTTTTTTAACTTCTAGAATTATTTGCACACTAAAAATACTTTTTATTATTGTATGTAAGCAGAGCAAATTAAAAGGCAGAGTGTCTCACAATACAAATGTGACTCTCTTTTTAAATTGCCATTTCAGTCCTCACATTCAAAAGTGCAATGTGAGTCTGGCTCTGCTTTTGCCACACAGTGATCACATAAGAAAAACCAATGTAAATAAACAATAATCAAATGTCTCTTAAGAAACACTTAATTTTTTTATTATTATTCTTCCATAAACAAGTCATTCAGTTCACCACAATGGTTTTTCTTTTTTTAATTTGCCGCTTTCTAGCAAGTGAATGGCTCAAGGATTGATTCGCTGTATTGCCTTCATACATGCATAACCACAGCTGATCATGGGGAAACTTTATACACTGGAGGTTGTTTTTTTCATTATGTTTTTTGGGAGAAAAAACCCAAAGGCCATTATTTACCATTTCAGAAATTCTTCTTTTGATGAACCCTGCCTCTGGACACTGAACAAGGTTTTCAGCTTGAAATGGTAAACACAATTTTTAATGCCAACTTTTGAAAACCACAGGTTTCCTATAGCTCCTTAACACACTAAATTTTTATTTTTATCTGGGTGAAAGCAGATTGCTCTTGGAAAGAGAAAACTGAAATCTGTCCCCTGGCATTTTCATGGCTTGTAGGGCTTGATGTGAACTGCCAAAATGGCTAGGGCTTCTCTGAGGAAGTAAAAAGAAACACTGGTCTGGGCTGAATGCCTGCAAATACCCATTGAAGAAATGCAGCCTGGCTAATAGGCTGGAATTGCTACGAGAAACACATGACATTTTGGATATAAAAACACAGGCTTTGTTCTTAATGAGAACCTAATCAGGTAGCTAATAAAACTGGCTTAGCATTCAGACATGCATAAATGAAACAACTGCTCTTACACAGCACAGAGACAGGGAGGATAAATCTGCATTTCACGCTGCTGTGAGCAACCTTAAAAACACCTTGTGCAGGAAAGGAGAATCGTCACAGACCAAAAACTGGGGCCAGCCAGACTGCAGAAATAGCCCATTAGTTAATGAAGAGGCTTTTAAATTCTTCATCAGAACAAACATCTCCAGAAACCATGGAAACTCTTTTTACTAATTAGTACACCTTCACCTTTTCTCTGAAACCTCTCTCTTTGTCCTGGTCTCATTGTCAATTCAATTGCTATTGCTCCTCTTTTTTTTAATTCACAGATGAGTCCAGTAAATACATATCACCATCATATTTTTCCTGTTTTTAATTAGTTAAGAAATTATTTTGAATATATAAAATTTAACAGAAAATAAAGAATTTGTGGTACACATTCAGCCTCACTGCTAGTTGGATCTGGAGCAGGGAGCTGTAGCAACCTTACATCTGTCAGACACTGCATCCAACAGTTCTAACAGAAACTGCTTGTATTTTTTAGTTACATGTTTGTGAGATGCTAAAAAACTCCTCAAATCCATGCTTTCATGGAAAGAGACATAAAAGAGAGAGCTTCACTTCACAGTTTCCTAGAGGAAATTTCCCCTGAGATGATTACAATTTTAAGTGCCCAGGATGAGAGGAAGCTGTGCTTGCCTTATCCTCCTGCTTTGGTCTGGGAGCTGAAATGGATGCTGAAGATCTCCCCAAAAAAGGATCTCTGGCAAAAAGCTCTAGAAACTGGGGTAGGTTGAGGGGGGGGGTGTGTGTGATTTCATAGAATAACTAATTTCTCCAAATAGCTTCCAAAATCCTGTCAGACTTGAAATGAGAAAACTGTTTTCAAGTGGAAAAAAGAAAAGTCAGTGATCATGAGTGGAGGGACAGAAGGGAAACCTCTGTACTGGAAGATTTTGCGTTTGCCAAAAGCATAATGTGTCAGACTTGCTCAGATAGGAGATGGAGACGGCTTCTCTCAGTGCAGAAAACTCTTTTGTGGAGGAGAACCAGCTGTGAGGAATTAAGTCTGACCACAGGCTGGGTGTTCTTTACCAGCCACGAGCAGAGATCTAACACAGTGGTGATCAAGGAAAAAGGATTAACAGTTCTGGTAAGTATCAGAACGAAACCCTCTGTTTGATTTCTGGGGAAAGCTCATTTCTCAACAGCATAAACAAAAATGACACTGGCAGCCAGTTCACTTCTTCCCACTCACAGCTGGGCTGTCTCTTCTCTGTCAGAAGGGCTCTGGCTGTTGCTTTGGGTTTCAAAAGGAGGAGAATAAAAAGCCTTAAACATATTTCTGTTATTACAAAATAAAATGTTTTGCCCTTCTCACACCTGCTTTTCCTATCCTCATGGCCTTACACACGGAAGACTCCAGCATGTCCAGAAAACAAGTTTTCTGGAGAATCACTGTGAAATTACTGGTAGACCCAGAAAAATATTGACATACTGTAGTGCTTCTTGAAAGGCCTCAGCCCATGATCCTACATCAGCCAAAATTTCCCTTTGCCTGGGTAAGGCTGAGGATGGGGAAGGAGCACAGAGGAGAGAAAAGGGGCTCTGCTTGTGTACAGAATCAGGGGCACTTATAGTCAGTGTGGTCAAGACAGTTTGTCCAAGTATTTTAATCATTTGTTTGGGAGGCTTTTCAACATCTTACTGAAAAGGAAAAAAAAAAAAGAAAAAGGGAAAAAAAGAAGTCAATCTTGACTTAATAGGCCAGTATTTTTCTTCTTGGTGCAACTCACTTTCTCTGAGGTTGTAAGATTCATTCTAAGGGGTTTTAAATGTAATCCAAGTTGTTCTCACACTAAAATGCTAAGCTTTTTTTCCTTTTTTTAGCTATCTTTAATATCCTACTGAAAGAGACCCACATGGGAGAGATCCTAAACTCACAAGCTGGTTTATTTGCCTGTTCCCTAGAGTCGTATTCTGCCAAATCATCCTGGAACACAGTAGTTGGCAGATCTTATGTCTGCCCAGGATAACAAACAAGATATAAAACAGTAGGAATAATACAATCCTGCTCTATCAATTAATTAATAAAAACTCCTATTTATTATAGTCTAGAACAATATTCATTTACTTTAAAAATACTTCAATTTCTTCCTCTTATCATAAGGTATCATACTCTATTTACTGTAATGGATATCTTAATTAAATTTAAGGAAGTTGGGAAATGTTTTATTTGACAGATTACTTTTTATAATCGAGATCATATGTTTTTCTTTCTAAAAAACAATAAACACATGTTTATTTCTTTGCTCTTTCATGTCCCTAAAGCTAGGTCAAATTGCTACTATTTGCCTAAAATGGTTTATAATCTCATCCTCACAAGGTTATTAATTATCTCAAAACTGAATATAACCTTCCCACAATGCTGTCCCTAAAATTTTTTGGTTTTCAGCAGCATCACACCCCCAAGGTGAGGGGAAAAAAAATATTAAAAGAGAGAAGTCAAGTCAGAGAAACCTAAATCTCAGTTGTTCTGCTTTGGGTTGCTGTAGCTAATCGAGGAGGAGCAAATAAAAAAAAATTGCCCAAAAACCCCTTTGCTTTGCACATAAAACAGGTTCATGAAAAAGCATCATTATACTTGGAGCAGAATGGACTAAGCAAAACAGGATTTCTCATAACAAAGAGCTGTGGTAGAACCATCCCTCCTCTGTGGGAGCTCCACATCTGCAGGGAGCAGAGGTCTGTGGGCATTTTCTTGCTGACACTTTTTACTCATCTCCCCATTACTAAGACGTATCTGAATTAAATGTTTCTGTTTTGGTTTGCCCTTAATGTCTTTTTGGTCTGTTTTAGATCCCCCTTCCTATCCCTTCAAACAACAGCTCCATCATGGTCCTCCCTGTGCTCTGCAGCAACATCCAGAAATCCCAGAGCTCTTTCATAGACGTCTGAGTCTATCTTGGCTCTTGTTGAAAATCCCTCATGCAATACCAAGAAAAACAGAAAAGAAAAAGACAAAAACCTAAAAAAAATTTACAAAGAAACCTAAATAAATAAAAATTATTCAAACAGACACTCCTGACAATGAACAAGTGTAAGAGAAGCCAAGAGACAAACCTGTGAGAGAGGCTCCTTTCTGAATGCCAAATCTCTGGTTGCACCATTTGGCCTTAAGACAAGAAAAATAACATTTACTCAACAATATTCAACCTTCTAAAAATTCTAGTTTAGAGTCTTTTATGCAATACCTACCTTGCCTAACACTTAGGGTTTCTAATGTCACAGGAATGAGTCTCTGGGGCCACAGTGCCTGGCCCATAACCCCAGAGCTGGCACTTAGCTTTCTGTTGGGGTCACTCTGGCAAACCTGTCCCTGCTTGCTGCACAAAACCACATTTTCAGTGTGAAAACCAGCTAAGATGTGTGTGGGGGGAGGGAATGAACTGCTTTAAATTGGTCAGAGGCCATTTGGCTTTGTCTGGCTGCACTTTATGAAAGATAAATATTTCATCTGAAGGACAACCAGAGGAGAAGGATTCACAAACTGGAGATAAAACTGCTGTGTGACTCCAAGTGTTCTGGCTGCTGCCAGCACGGAACAGCACAAAGCCCATGTATGACAATATTCAACCAGATGAGCAAGGGAGCCTGAAAGCTATTTGTGTCTTCCTGCAAAACACACAAAACTCCTCACCCACAAAAACACAACCAGACAGAGGTTGCACTGAGGTCCTTGTGGAAATGTAAATAAAAGCTTTGGTGTGTCCCACACACATGGCAGTGGAAGAATTGACCAAGGTGTGTGTTTATATCCCTTTGGAAGGCAGAGTGCTGCCTCTGAAAGCTTATCAGCTGCCCTGCATGGTTTCCATGGTTTCCCTAAATTGCCAAGCAGGATGAATCTTCACCTGCAGCTCCCGTTTGGGATTTGCTGCCAGGGAAAGCTGCAGCAGAGACGTGGGGAGGGGCAGCGCAGAGGGACCATGGAGGGGTGAAAGCATTCTTGGCCTCCCAGACCTGCCTCAGGCAAAACTCAGGCTTGGAATGAGGAAAATTTATCTGTTTGTTTGCAGGGCTTGTCTTTATTGCTGTTCCATGTCTCCTGAGAGACCTTTGGCATTGACATATTAATACCATCACAAATTCCTCAGGTATGTGCAGTGCCCAGCCTGCAGGAGAGCAGGAGCCTGGGTTGTTTGGTGGCACTCTGGGGTTTCCCCTCTTGTGTTCTGTTTGTCCCTTTTCTTCCTGGTGACCCAGGAACTTGTAAAGTCAGATGTGGCTAGAAGATCCAGCTCTCATGTGGATTCAGCTCCCTAAAATGTTGTGACAGCAGAAGGTCAGGCAGAGATTAAACATTCCATTAATGCTCCCTCTCAGGAAAACACAAAGTGCATCTCTTATCCAGTTCCTTCAGGCGCAGGACAGAGATGTTTAGGAAACTTTGCTTCTTTACTTCCTCTTCCCACATTCTTCGTTATGCCCTTTTAAAAGCAACAACAACAAAAGTGTTTCTTAGTCTCGTGAAACACTGGAAAAGTTTTTGAAAATTTTCCTTGTTGGCTTCTATACAAACTCAGTTTTTCACAGCTGTGCACAATCAGTATGTAGGAAAGCAATGAGCACTTCAAAATTGGAACTTTTTGAAGAGCCTGTTCTACAGTTCTACAGGCAAATATCCTTTGAAGAGTTCAATCACAGGGAGATTTTTTTAAAAGGTCATTCTCTCTCCCCAGGCCCTTACAGAAATTAAAGTCAGGCTTTGTATCAGTGTAAACTGATTTGAATTTTCTGCTACAGGATTTTTTTACTCCTCAGTGGAAGGCCAGGGTGGGGACCCAGGGCTTCCTGTTCCTCAGACTTCTCAGCAAACTCCTCATTAGGATGATTTGCTGGATGAAGCTGATCTGCCCAAAGCAAAACCTGTGCTGGATTTCTTGCTCTGTTTTTTTGAAGGACACATCTGAGGAGCTTCAGAAGTCCCTAAAACACCTCTCCTAACATTTTCTGGGTAAAGTACTCCTACATATTTCATCTTGATTCATCATTGGTTTCTTCTTGCCACACTTCAACAAAAAAAAAAAATAGAGCAATCCCATGGAATTTTTTTCTTCTCAGTTGTGGTGAATTTTGAAACAGTGGGTGGTAGGGGTCTTTAACCCAGAACTCAACCAAAATTTACAGAATTAAGAGTTCAGTGGTGCAGAATTTCTGCCCTACAGGCCATTCGCCTCCTGCCCATTGGATGAATGGGAGAGGCAGAACATTTCCTCAGATTTTGCCTGCCATTTTAACCAGACTTCCAGTTACCTTTGTGCCTCATGGCCTTCATCTCCCACTCAAATTCTTAATTGGAAAAAAACTTCACAATTTTGGTGACAACAGTCTCATTTCTTTGGGAACTTTACTGTAGACTAATTCATTTGCTGGGATTCATAAGACCCAAGTATTTTGCTATGTCTGTCTAATTTTATAAACAGAGAGACTGAGCTCCTATTTGCAGACTGTACTCGGCACTGCAAAGACTTAAAACCTGGATTTAAGTGGATTGCTTACTTCAATTCCTGTACCTCGGTGTCAAACAATCCTGGGGGGATTAGGCTATTGGAAATAAATACCAGTATTGCCGGATGGAACGTGCCTGGCTCGTCTGGCCCTTGCTGCTTGAGCAGACACAGCAACTGAGATGGTTTTCACCTCAGAGACACCTTTGGCTGGCTCGATGTTGCAGCTGGCACTTGGAACAAGTTCAGGCATGCTGGAACTCAGTGTTACCTCTGGTGGAGAGGCTTCAGGTGAGGTGAAGTGAAAAGGAGCCGGGTTCTGCTGGAGGGTTTCAATCCAGAGCTTTATTCCTGGTACACAGATCTCTGAATCTTGTAACAGCTCCCACAGAATGCCGGGCCGCGTGGTCCCAGTGTCCTTTTAAGCCTGGGGAAAGGGGCAGGGGAAGGTGTAGGTGTGCCACCCACCAGGTAGGAGGGGGGAAGGCTCAGGGGACAAATGGCACTTGGATGGCCCAACTGTCCCCAGGGCTGAGAGGCATCTTTTGAACTTTGCCAAACAGATGAGGGCCTTGCTGGCCTACTGAGATTGACAGACAGCTCTCAGCAGGAGGCAAGGGGAGGGGAAGGGAGAGGTTATTGGCACACCTGGGGAAAGAACCAGGATGAGTGAAACAGGGTCTTACCTCGCACTGCAACATCAGGCCATGAAACTTCTCTGATTCCTTCAAAATTCAGTAGTAGTGTTAGCTTCTGACCCATTAATGTTCTGTTTGGAAGGCAGCCTAAAAGACAGACACTGCCATGGAGGCCAGAGAAAAAGCCGCCAGATTTGGGGTTGGTGGGTGGGTTCAGGGTTTGCACTCCAGGTCAGCTTCATTGCACATCAACATCTCTGTTGGAGAGATGTCTGAAGGAGAGTTTAGGAACTACTTTTCCTTCTCATCTACTGATTATTGTTCTGATCCAAAACCAACAATATGTGTTTGCTTAACTATACAGGAACTGAGAAAAATTTGGGGTGAGACGTTCCCATAAACACCTATGATGACTGTGCTTTCCAGATACTTGATAGCATAAAACCAAGTCAGAAAAAGAGGTGATAATTTGAGATAGATGGTTCATTTTGCAAGTCTCCAAAGAAGTAAGAGGAGCCTGGATTAAAAAAATGTAGTAAAAGTAGGCTGCATTTTTTATTTTTATTTTCCTGTCTTAGTTTCACATCAGTACTTCACCTATTAAACCACTTCATCCTGAAAAAGGTTATATATATATATATATATATATAGTAACTATATATATGCATATATATAGTAACTATATATATATATATAGTTACTGTAAAGTAATAACTGAATCTCTTATCATCTCTAGGCTTTTTTGTTTATATTGAAGGTTTGAAAAGAGTTTTCAGGGACACAGAAAACCACCACTATGTTGTGAGGATGAGGATGGTGCACTCTTACAGAAATATCCCAGAATTTCTAGGGCACTTTTAGATCAGCAGGTCCTGGTATTTTCCTCATCCTGAACCTTAGCTGCATGACATCCCTGCACTGCTGGTGACAGAAGAGGTCTGTGATGGGACAGATCACATTCTCAGCCTCCAAAGGCATTTGAACTTCTGTTTTAGGTCAACCTTTAAAATCAAGAGCAAACTTTGGATCTAATCTTGCCTATTTTTAAAGAGAGACAAGGCAGATCGCAACTTCCACAGTTACACTCTCCCTGCAAACATTTTGCTCATCCACAACAGGTTTACTTTCTCTATCCTGTAAAAGTTCTGTGAAGATACCAAAATGTTCTAAGACCAAGGTTTTAAACACATCACTGTGAAGGGGCACAGAACTGAGCCCTCCTACTCCTACCCATGTCTGTCTGGAATAGAATTAGATGGTGACTCTGGAAAAAAAATATATAAACACCCCCAAAAAAATCTAACAAAATCTTTTTATTTTTTTAACATTTAAGCCACCTTCTATCTCAGAAAAATATCCAAACATCTCATTACTGATTTTACAGTGAGGTTTCAATGTCAGTGAAAATTTTGCTGAGAATTTATTGGAGGGTTTGCAGATAGAATAGAGAGGAAATATTACTAAAAAAAAAGTGTATTTAAAAACAACAACAACAACAACAAAAAAAAAAAAAAAAAAAACAAAAAAAACCACAAAAACCCCAACCCACCCCAAAGCAACACTGGAAACCTTGAAACCTTGGAGTTTTCCCAAGCTGCTGTGATAACAGCACATTCCATACAAATGCACTTATTAAACAAGAGCCCGTTAAAAATTGGCTAAAGTGGTATTGGAAGCTCAAAAACCCCAGGGAGACAATAATACCCCATGTCTGATTTCTGATTAGACTCTTCTAAGGAAACAGAAGAAAGTTTTAGAAAGTTTGACTGTACAACTAACTGATTTTTGGTAATTTTAAATAGGAATTACAGCTGAACTATTCCACTCTGGCCTTGTCCATACGATGAGTCAGCTCAGACTGCAGGTCTTCTGACCATAGAATATTTTAAAAAATAATGTGTAATAGTCACTCCTAGAATGCAAGAAAAGTCTGATGGTTATACAGTTGCCGGTCAAAATCTAGGGCCACTATTGAGGAAATTATCATTTTACATAATAGTGTTTTATATTAACCAGACTGCGTCAGGAAAAGTAATTGATAGACAGGTACAACATGACAAATCCTGTTTTTATGTGTCTATCTGAACAAAAACACAAAGATTAAATTATTTTCTTTTCCTGGAGAGATGAGGAAGAGGATGGATCACATGTGACAAAACAATGTAGTGCTTTTTAGCCATTCCTTCTCCCACAAACCATGAGATTCACCCGCCTGATGATGATTTATCTGTGTTCCATGAATCAATTCTGGTCTCATTATGCACTCCATGCAGCTGGTCACGGTTGCAGAAACAAGTTCCTCACTTCTGTCTGTGCTGTAGCATAGCTGGGATGGAATTTATTTTATTTGGACAGGCTTTAGGAACAGGAAGCTGTTTGTGATCCCTCTGTTAAACTGGAGCTGTTTCCCCAGGGACAGTGAGATTCCATCTGTTTGTTGGGCCCAAGCAGAGACAGCAGTGCTTCCCTGTCTCTGCACAAAGCCAGGGAGCTGCTTAATCTGCATCCTGCTGGGTGCCCACGTGGGACACTTCAGTCAGAAGTCATTCTTTTAAAAATAAGGAGATGGAAAAGTGGCTCTGCAGATAACTGTAAGGGAAAGTACAGCTGGCATCAGAATTTGGATAAAATCCATAATATCATCCCCTCTTGGTAAATTCCTGCTTTTATTTAGGAGGTTTGGGAGAAAGTCTGTATTGATTCCCTTTCAGACAAGTTGCATGACACTACACTCTCATTTTAAGGTGAGTTTTTACAGAAGTAAATTGTCTTTTCGGCAGCCATTTCTGTGGGAATTGCTGTGGGAACAAAATAGTATCCCAAGGCTGAGATGTGAAATTTTGTGGATCCCCTTAACAACTCCCTTTTGCATGTCCAGACCTGAACTGCTGTCCATCCGTCCATCCATCCATCCATCCATCCATCCATCCATCCATCCATCCATCCATCCATCCAATTGTTTATTTTCTGGCTCCAGCAGAATTTCTCCCCCCAGGGGACACGCTGTGGCTCACAGTGAAGGGTGCCCATGCCCTGAGGGTGAAAACTCTCACTGCTGAGGGCCAGTGCTGGAGGAAAAGGCCTCTGTGTCCCTCACCTGATCCATGGACTGGTATCAGTCCTGGGCCCCTTGGAATCAGCTTTGTTGCTGTAACTGGAGACTGAAGTATTAAAGGCATCTAAAATTCAAATTCTGGATCTGGTAACTCTCTTGGTGGCTCTCCAGTTGGCTTTGCTGTGGTGTCCCACATGTCTTGCCCTCTCAGGTGCTGCATGCTGCCCTGGCAGGAAGGGAATTTTAATGGAGCAGGGGAAAACACAGCACACCCTTTGATTTACCTGCTTTTGTTCTATTTCTTTACTAATGTCTATGCCCTCCTGCCAGCTGTCAGACTTTCTGAATTGCCTTTCTGCTGATGATGTTAACAGCTTAATCTCTCATGCTATATTCACTGTCTTGTAGGGAAATGCTGCCAGAATTCTTTGCTTCCTCATTTAGCACTGGCTCATTCCAGCTCCACAGCCACTCACTCAGGCTTCTGCACACCTCATGTCACCTCATTGAGATGCTGCTGCACGTCCCACTTTCTCAGGAGATGTCAAGCCCCTGCACTTTCTCCTGTTTTTCCAGAGATCCATTATCTCCTGGTCCCTTTATCACTCTCACAGCCATATGCTCTATTCTCCCCTTTGCTGTGTGAGCCATTCCAGAGCTGAGTGTGAGGAACTGCAAGCAGTCTTCCAAACGAGGCCTCTCCAGCTGGAGCAAGGCCAGTTTCCAAATCTCGTGGCTGATAAATGTGTGTGTGCATCTCGGGATGCTGTTGGTTTTATATGAGCAGATGTTATCATTGTGCCAGGGATCTCACACTTCATCCACCACTAACCTCATTCCGACCTGAAATTCAACAGCATATGGAAACAGTGCTGGGTGTGTAACATGGCTCAGTAAAAAGAAGTAATAAAAAGCTAAGAACACTGGTTATATTCCCATTTGGTTAAAAAAAAAAAAAAAAAAAGAAAAGAGAACTACCCCAAATTTTCTGTTTTGTGGACCATGCACAGTATCTGGCAGTGTTCTCACTCAGAACATATCACCCTGAAGTGACTGAGAATTAATTCCTTCATGGAGTTTAAAGGACATTTCTCTAAGCTTTGTATACAAAAGTATATAAAGGTTACATGCCATTCTTCTCAACCAGGAGATGCTTGAATTTTATTGCAAATATTTCAAAATGTTGTAAATGTATAAATATAAGCGCATGGCAGCTTTAATCAGACTGGGTTGAGTAAAAAGTTGCAGTGCAGCAATACTTCTAGTCCTGGTTTTATTTCTATCTTTAGTTTAAAAAACTGCTATGAAATAAGAGCAAGTTGAAAATGAAGGCTAACAATTTCATCTCCCAAGTAAAATGCAGAATATTTAGAGCAGCATTTCCTCTTTACATATGACTTCACTGCTTGGGAATTTAAGGGATCACACCTCTCTGGAACATCCTAAAGTGCAGCTTCTTAGATGTTATCCTGTCATTTAAGCACACGTCAAGGAGAGCTGTAATCAGGCATCAATGTCCTGTGGAGCATGGATGGGTGACACTGTGATTCCAAAGGAGAAAATAAAAGGTATCTGGGGCTGGCCTTGGCCCACTTTGACGTTCAGAGATGTAAGCTGCAATCCATGAAGTGGTGACCCTCATTTTGAAGTGATGACAGAGCTCCTTCTAATGATTTTAGGGGTGATTTTTGGTAGTACTGGATATGACACACAGATGCAATTACCATGAGGTGGCTAAGTCCAAGGCTGTGAGTGCAAGTCATCACAGTTTATGAAGGGAAACAGTTCCTGCAGTCCTAATTTCAGTGTCTGAGATACACAACATTAATTTCCTTAACATGCCTTTGAACTATCTCTTAGTATATGTCTTCTAATTTAAAACTTACTAAAGATGAATAGAGAAGGGGGAGAAAGCTACTTTCCAATACTTTCAGCACCTTCATCCTGAGACAAATGTAATAAAACTGCACCAGTAAAATTACACTGATAGAAACCAAGAGCACAGGAAGGTCAAACAGCATTTGCATTTTGAATGAAACAGTTTTAGACCTGACCTTGATATTTCACTTCTTTTAGCATGATTTAAATGTTTGATGAAAAAAAAATCTGACAATCTCAATGAAACTGTCTCCCAAATCAAACATATTGTCTAATAGTGTCTGACTATTAACCATCTTTTTATGATTAATTTATTAAATAGCTTGGTTCCCTTGCTGTGCACTCATCTGTTTTAAGAAGAGTAACCTCCAGAGACCAGTTTCACTCTGTGCAGAAGCCAGAAACTGGAAACAGAAAAGACATAAAATTGTAAGAAAATTGAAACAAGAGCTCAGTTACATAAGTAGTAATAAAATGTACCACTTATGATAAAACCCCTAAAATACCCTAAAACCCAAAAGAGATGCATGCGTGCATCTCTGTAGATATTTATGCATTACTGAGAACTGTACAGATCCACCCCTGCATGTGTATAGGCGTACATATAGGCATTTTATAAAATAAATAGGCACAATAAAGAAAAGCAATGTGGCTTCTGGAATCATCATGGGTATATGCAGTGTGGCTCTTGGACCTGCATAAATAAAATTATGCTTTGCATATACCTATGCAAAGATTTTTTTTTAATGCATATGTGTTCACCAATATTTTTTTTAATTCCATATAAATTGTATTTTGTACTGTCTGCATATTGATGTTATTTGCGCTTAACAGCAAAAGAATACATAAGAAGGTTAGCTTGGGAAGTGAACATTGTTTTATGATTTCTTTCCCCTTGGGAAAAATAGAAAAGGAGGAACAGCGAAAGGAAACTGCTTTGAATATTATTTGTCTTTTGTTTTGTTAATTGGCAAAATAAGAACACATAACAGCAAGAACAAAAAAGGAGTTGAGTAAAAGAAATCCATCAATTTCTCTGAGAGTGCTTGTGACCTGAGGTGTGTTAACTCACCCAAGTCACCACACTGCCAAGTTGTGTGTCTTGCCAACAAGAGAGACAAAAAACTGTTCTGCAGAATCAGTGAGATCATTTCAGATGTGTAATACAAGGTTGTTGGGGAAAAAAACAACCCAGCAACACTACAAGCTCAATGCTCTGGGGTATATTTCCCTGGTTGTTTTTCTGGGCCTGGATGATTTACTGGCGATGTTTTCTTACTCAGGAACTACAGCGCAAAGGCAATAACATATTTATTTAATCTCACATGCTTTTCCCAGGAACTGCAGTGCAAGGAAACACCATATTTCTTTAATCTCACATGTTGTCCTGGGCAATTGGCAGCTTTTCTGGTGTTGACTCGGAACCCAGGGGAGCACCTAATTTCAGACAAAGGCCTTCTTTAAAAAAAGAAACTGAAATCAGCTGCCAAATGCTTGTTTAAGGCGGTGTGGTTTTGGGAAGTGTTTTATTATGTTTTGTCATTACTCTTCCATCCACTTGTTTTTGAATCAATCCTCATAAGTTGAATTCTGCTGCCAGATAACTCACAGCATCCAACAGCAGCTGCACCGGGACAGAGCACACAGCCAGCAGCAAAGAGCCCTTGCTCTCACAGCAAGCTGGGAAGCACCAGCCACAGTCCCAGCTCTGTCAGGACACCCGTGCCCACACGGGATCTCAGCCCAGGTTCAATGCCAAGGGCAGCATTCGCAGCCCCAGACCTGTCTCTGCAAGGCAAATGTCTTGCAGAAACTGACTGCAGGGGAACAGCAAAATGTGATGGTGGAGTAGCTCTCAACCAGGAGTTTGGGATGAAAAGGGATGTGCTTAATGCAGTGGCTCAGTTTGGTCTCTGGAGGAAAATAAGGCTCTAGTCCAGTTAGTCCAGGTGTTGGCATTACCTAAGCCCTGAAGTTTTTTGTCCCCCTCTGTGTTGGCCCTGGACAACTCAACCTCCACTGCTAACTGCCCAGCCCAGAGATTGTACAGGGTTTGTGTAGCCAGGGTTTGGAAACAGGGGGCTACAGGGCTGGCTTCTGGGAGAAGCTGCTGGAAACTTCTCCAAGTTCAGGAGAGCCAGTGTTGCACGGTGCACCCAGCCCTGGCCAAGGCCATCAGAGACAATGGTAATGGCTCTGAGAAAACATATTTAGGAAGGAAAAAAAGGTTATTGTGCAGATGTAATTGCAGACAGTGAAGAGCAAAGTGAGAGTATGTGAGAGGAGCAAATCTGCAGACCCCAGTAGAGAAGGAGGGGCAGAAGGTGCTACAGGCATGGATCTCAGGTTGCCCTGCAGCCCGAGGGGAGCACAGGGCTGCAGAGATCCACCTGCAGCCCCTGGAGGAGCCCATGCTGGACCAGGGAGATGCCTGTGAGAGGCTGTGACCTTGTGGGAGGCCTGTGCTGGAGCAAGGTCCTGGCAGGGACCTGTGACATTGTGAGAGGGGAGCCCACACTGGAGCAGGTTGTGCCTGAAGGACTGGCCCCATGGCAGTGTGACCCACGTGGCAACAGCTCATGGAGAACTGCTGCTCTTGGGATGGACTCACCTTGGAGCAGTTCATGGAGAACTGACTCCTGTGGGATGGATGCCACAGTGCTGCAGGGGAATAACTCCTCTGCCTGAGCAGCTGGAGAAAAAATACGTGATAAACTGACCCAACCCCCATGCCCCATGCTTTCAAGACTTACTTTACTTCTCATTATCCTGCCCTGATTTATTTATCAGTTAACACCCTCAAGTTCAGCCTGTTTTTCCTGTGATGTTGTTCCTTAACTTATGCAACCTTTGTTATACTTTCTCTCCCCTGTCCACCTGAGGAGGGGAGTGGGAGAGAAGCTTTGATGGATACCTGGTATCCAGCCACTGCAGATGCAGGGATGTTCTTGGCACCACAAAGCCAAGGTTCCCTGTGTGCACCACCACAGAGCTCTGTCCCCACAAGGAACTCAGTCCTCCAGTTCTGACACACAGTTTGGGAACTGACACCCAAAGGTGGCTGCAACCACCCCAGGGTATGAGTGGAAGCAAAGCAGAGAGTCCCTGACCCTGGAGATCCTTACCACCAAGGTACATCAAGATCCAAGCCACTCCAAGGTACATCACTCACCCTGTTTGCTTTTCCAGTAAGAAATCAGGTTCCCTTTGAAAACATTATGCACAGCAATCTGTGTTGGCTCTTCAAGTCCTGATTCACATTAATTCCCACTAATCACACAACACTTTGGAACTTTTAACAGTTTACTTCCAGTTGTGTGCCATCTTGCACAGCTGCCAGAAAGAGTAATGAAATGGACGATTAGCCAACTTCTTGGCAATTCAGAGTGGTGATAGATGCTAGCTCAGGCTGCAGTGAATATGGGAGCAAGAGTAATGAGGTTTATTTTTAATGGAAACCTTAAATAAATATAACAACTGCTAAAGTGAATTTTAGCTTTTTCTTCTTTCACAGAGAACAATTCTGTGCTCATCTATATCTACCTATCTATCTATATCTATCTATTTCATCTATATCTATCTATATTCTGATTCTTTGTAAAGTTTAATGCTCATGCTGCCTGGATCTGGTGCATCCTTCTCTTCCACAACCCCTTCCCCAACTTGCTCTCAAAACAAGTAATTGCACTCTGTCTCCCACAGAGGTGAAAAATGAATTAGCTCATAAAGGTACAGCCTCTTTTTCCCTAGAAAAGTGAGGTGTCTGTTGCGACACCTTGTAGAAATTCCTACAAGAATCTCTTTGTCCAGCTTTAAGTTGGTATTAGATTGCAGAACAGAGAGAGTGAGGATTTTTTCCTTTCCGGACTGTCAAAGCCAAGAGTCTGAGCAGCTTCAAGCAGAGTGGTCGAGAGTGCAAAACATGGTTTGTTAAATCCACAAGATCTGTACTCAGAACCATTCATGGAATGAATGAGTTATTGACAGTATATCAAGACCAGCTGCATTTTCATCATTTCAGTAATTCTGTGGGTTCATGCTAATAATTTCACAGATAAAATCCTGGTTGATGAAAGCATCAGTGCTTGTGCAAGTGTGTCATGAATGCTGCCTGCAAAAGCCTCAAATACTACTGATTTTGTAAGTTAATGGCATGGCTTGTAATTTAACTGGCAATAACTCCATGGAAGGACGGGAGGGAGGTGTCGGGTTTTTGGCTGTTTGAAGGGCCTAGAAAGGCCCGGAGTGGCCTTGGGACAGCCCGCGTATCAAAAGACGAGAAGAGGCTTCAGTTCTTCTTTCGGTTTTTATGTTTATTAATTGTTTATCTAAAAGATGTTCTTTCAGCCCGACAGAGGTCTGCTCAGCAGTCAGCCATGGGCACACTGTACCGCTCTCCGTAAAGCCACCTATCTTTATACCCATTGTTACGTGTACAATATTTATCATTTTTCCCCAATACCATTTATTCTTATTACTCGGTGCACTTTCAGTAATAACCAATCCAAAAATGCCACCATCACCAAAGAAGATGGAGGAGAAGAAGAAGAAGAAGAAGGACAGGACACACCCCAATTCCTCCATCTTACTTCTCTAAACCCCCCTGTACATAAATCCTAAACCCTGTGTCTCACCCTCTAATTAACTAATCCCTTCACCATTCACCCCGGTGAAGTCTTCCTATCCTCATACAGGTCGTCTCCCGTGTAGGGTCAAAGTCCAGCCACCAGACACTTCTGGCAACATTCCAGGACTCCCGAGCCCCCCAAGGTGGTCTTGGTGGCTCAGCACCTCAGGACTGAGATCCTGAGATCTGACAGGGAGGGAGGCAGGGAGGGAGGGAGGGAGGCAGGAAGGCAGCAAGGAAGGCAGGAAGGCACTGTGAGGAATGAAATCCTGGAGATGAGAGCTCTTTTTCAGAGTAGTAATAGGTAGTTGATGTTAATGAAATTGATAAGGTCTTAATTTGAAGTGCTGGTCTGTTGTTAAACATTGAATGTTAGAGTTCTAGGACTTGCCTTTAGTTGCCACTGTTAGATGTTACTATTTTACCTTGTATTTTTATCTCTCTCCACCATACTCTGTATTTGTACCCCTTTCCGTCTCACCCCAGATTTGTATCCATTTCTGTCGGGAACCACTTCCCCTGCTCCCCTGCTCCCAGGAGACCTTGCCCCCGGGCTGAATTCAAGTGAGAGGCTGTGAGAACTATAGGAACCCTCTCAAAACCACAAACCAGTACATGAAATTTGACTTTAACCCACACTAAGTCACCCACTCTTGACCAGAGCTGGATTCTGTCTCCTGTCACCATAACTTTGATAGTACCCAGCTTGGAGGATACCCCTGACTACGAGCCATTATTGCCTTCCCAAGGACTCTCGTGAGGACGGAAGCCCCAGCTCTGCCGAGACACAAAGCTGCGCTCCTCCTCCTCAGCATCGTCCAGTGGGAGCAGCAGCGCTGTGCGCGACCCCTCGGGTTCCGCACCCAGAGCTGTCTTTAATAAAGGCCTTTCAAAGGAGCTGGTCTCCTGGCCCTGTTTATAATGGCAGGAAGGAAGGATCCAAATTACATATGTAGAGCAGATAGGTACTTTGCCAAAGAGGGTCCTTTTTAATTAGCACGAGGGACTAGAACAACTGAAAAGCGAGATCATCCCAGAGAAAGCAGCAAATCAGCCTTGGGCGCAAGGTTTAATCCAAGGGCGCGGCACTTGCAAATGCTGTCACTGGTTTGGGGATAGTAGTGAATTCTAGCAAAGAGAAGAGCATTAAAAAGAAAATCTTTCTCTGTGAAAGACAAAAGAGAAAACCCACCTCAGCTTTTACATGCTCTTGACTCAAACCCAAATCAAAGAAATTTTGGAATGAGGTTCATGACATTATGTGCCCAGAGATTCATAGACCTGCAGTACCTTCAGTTTAAGTGCCTGTGAGAGAACTTAACTTTTCTTTCTGGAGATATATAAGAAAAAATGTTGACAGTTGTTGCACAAAAATCATGAGATATTTTCAGTTTATAAATTTGTACTGTTGTCAGAAATAAAAGAATTAATGAACCTCAAGTGCAAATGTCATTTGAACTCCAGTTTGGATTAATACACTACCTACATCTGAATTCCTTAATTGCAAAAATGTGCCAGCAAATTTATAGACATATAATATATGTACACATGTATGAGTGTGCATTACTTTTTACATCTTGCAAAAATAAATCAGTAGTACAGAAACTGCATATTTGTAAGCTTTTTTCAATTATTTTGTTCTTAGCTTGAGATCTTCGCATACCAAATTGCAGCCTGAAGCAAACTTTTGTGGTCTGGGTATAGTTATAAATCCCTAAAATTATGGTTTTGTAATGGAAACCATGACAGACCCTTAATTATAGTAGTAAGATTTAGCAATACATATTAATATATCTCCTTGGAAAATATAATTGCAAAGCAATTAGGCATTAGGCTGCCTGTCTACCAACTCTTTCTCCCCCGCAGGAGAAAGTTGAAAGTGATATTAATTTTAAATCACCTGGAAAGAATCTTGCCGGGCCTGCAGCACAGCAGCACATCATGTGTCCTTGCAAGGTTCCACTGGCTTTGGGGCACTGGGCTGCAACAGAGATGTCCCTCTGAAGGAGGAAGACTCACTCAGGGCTGCTTGGCCATCAGGTTTTTGGCTGCTGCTGGTGGCATCCGGAGCATTTTCTCCCTGTCACCAAGCTGTGGGGCACAGCACCAGTCACCGTGGCTGTTGAGGACCACCGTGTACCTCTCAGGGGTCAGACAAAGCTCTGTTCATCCCCTCATGCTAGGAGGTCACCCTGAACAAGCTACTGTGTCAAAAATCAGGCGCCAGAGGTATTTCCTTGGGTATAGGTTCCAGAATGTCACTCTTACTGCTGGTTTGAGCTGAGAGAATATGAAATGTACAAAGGTCACCTTAATCTGGACTGATAAAATCCAGTCAGGAGATGAGACAACACAATTAGGAACCGAGATTCACTGTTTTTTGGGGATTCAAAAAGTGAGGGAATACGATAACTCCCTGGATATGACTAGTTTTAATCCCTGGAGTGCTTACATGCTATTTCTCAACAGCCCAAAAAGCCACCTCTATGGAAATTCCAGTACTACCATCTGTTTTTTTCTCTGGTTGCCGGGCAGGGTCCACATCCTGACTAATTCTGTGGAAAATCCTGTCAGGGCTGGTGTCCTGCTCCATCCTGTGCAGCTGTCCTCAATCAACACCTGCACACCTCCAATATCCTGATCAGTCCAGCCAAAATTTCCCTCCCAGTCATGCCTTGGATTGCTTTCAGGTTCCATCAGGACAAAGGCAGAGTTCTGCCTACAGCTTTGCAGGGCAGCATGATGAAGACACAGCAGTGTCTGCCTGTTCTTCTTTTTGCTTTGGTATTTGAGTTGAGGTGGAGAACATATCCACAGAGGACTAGCTGCTGGCAGTGCAGAGCTCTGTGCACCCCATCCTTCTGCTCTTTCTCCCTTCTCTTCCCACTTCTGTTCACCTCCAGCCATTCCCATCACATATTTTCACACTGATCCCAAAACCTGACGTAGCCCAACATGAGGATGTGCAATGAAATTTCTGATTATATCTCCTATTGCCCATCTTTCTTGTTTTGCATAACCATTGAGCTGGGGGACATATCCACATTCCTAAAAGTCCTATTTCCCAGCTCCCCCAGGAGCAGTGGCAGATTTGGGTTGGAACTCACTCCCAAGGATGGTCTGCTCATGGCACTGAGCAAGGAAAGCCGTGCCAGGGAGAGTTTTACCTGAAAACTCCTACAAATTACAGTTCTCTTGGTCCTCTGGGGAGACATGATATGGGTGGACAGACTCAGAAGTGCACTCCCCTTGCAAAACCACGTTTGTTGCATAAGGCAGTTTAAATCTGTAAAGTACCACTAAGAAGAGTAGTAATGTCCTTTTTTGTGAAACTGACAGATTTTAGGCACTCTAATGGAAAACAGTCTTTTGTTTCTGCTTTCTTTATGCCTCCAGTTACCATAACTACAACAAAACAAGCCTTACACTATTTAGCCTCAGACATGTTTATTTTTTCACAGGGAGTTGAAGATCTTGTGTTGAAGCAATGCTTACTTTTTAACAAGCTTGTGAAATATCAAAGTCTCCACCCTAGAGCAGATTTTCCTTATAAATATGTATCTTTTGAAGTAACTACCACTCTCTCAGAAGCCTGTGAGGCTGGAAACTCCTTGTGGGCTGTAAGCTCTTCCACGTCAGACTGAAAGTTAAAAGATGCATCTTTGCTGAACATCAGACAAACTCCTGTGGGCAGCTCAGTTATGCCTTAAGAGTATAAGGTCAGACATCCCTTTAAAAAGCAGACTATTACCCAAAAGTTGTGTTTTCCCAAACCAGCAGCAACACGTTGGCAGGAACAAATCAGACGCCACTGACTTTTCAACAGTCAAATTTTGAGGTGATTAATTAATACCAGATAGAATCTCTCTCTCATAGTTGACAGGCAGCTTGCCACTAAATCTGGTGGAAAACTAAAAATTCAGCATCTCAGGATGTCACTGGCAAGATCAGCACCTATGGAATTAAAAGAGGCACACAAAATTTTCAGAATTGTATCTCTTTTATTACTGCTAGTCTGGACACTTAAAAAACATACATAAATGAATGTTTTTATTCCTTTGTGTGGGATTTACATGTGCCAAAACAGCAGATATTCATGTGCTGCATTGAAAAGGGACTGAGGATGGGATGGGGTAAATGGGATTTTTTTCTTGAGGCTGGATAGGAAGCACTCAGCAGAAGGCCAGTCTTATTATGACAGATGTTGTGGAAGCTAAGGAAGATCACTGACCTTTTTTCCTCTAATTAATAGCTTTGCTTTTACATTTCAGGATTTGAAATGGATTTTATACCCCCTTTACATTTTTGACATCCAAAATTATAGTTCAATGAAAATATTTAATACATTCAAGTAGAAATGCCCAAACCTAATTATATTCATGTAGTGAAAATATTGTCTTGCAATAAAAAATTCCATTTTCATCCTTTTATCATAATTTCTGATAAGGAAACTACTGAGGAAATCTATGAGACTGGAGAACATGTTAGTAGTCAGTAGGAATTTTAATGTAGAGCATTGACAAGGACTTAGACTGACAAGTTTAATCAATTTGAGTATCAATTAATCTATAGACTAGTGGAAGTGGCTGAAACCTTACAGTCTAATAAATTCATTAGATTTAGATACATTGAACATTTTTTCATACTTCTTTACAAAAAATAATTTACTAGCTAGAAGAATGAGATTTAAAAAAATCAAAATACCCAATGCGTGATTTTATATGAGCTTTTTAGATAGGAAAAATTAAACTTTTTCCACACTGTGTTCCCACTAAGATGCAGCTCCCTGTCAGCATGGGAACTGTATGAAGCCTGTAAGGAAGATGAGATTGGCAGGGATGCTCACACCAATAATACTCTTTAAAGCAGTAGTCTTATTATTCTGCATTATATCCTGAACAAGATATTATGAATTCTGCTCATGTGCATTTAAAAAAAAAAAAAAAGAAAAGAAAAAGTTTAAATTCATTAGCACATGCTTGGGAAACAACTAGTCTATAGGAATGTGGTTTTGTTTGGGTATGAAAAGCCTGAACATCTGTTCCTTTGGCATAATAAATGCAATCACTCCTCCTAGGCCTATGATATTCCCTCCAGCTCCAACCAGTGCATACAAAAGTATGAAAACATGATTGCTCTTCCCTCTGAAAGCAGGGATTTCCATTTGGATTTACAGTGCGCAGTGAAGTAGGAAAGGATGCCTGTCCAAGGGGGAGGCAGTTCACCTGTAAATGAAAATCTGCCATTCTCTCAAGTGCAGCTTTTCCAGCTCCTATGAGGAGCAGCCTGGACCAAAATCCACACATCCTGTCCTGCCTGGCAAGGGCTGTATCTGTTGGGGCTGCACAGGCTTGTTGGAGACCATTCTGCTTTTTTCTAAATTTACTCTGCAAGGCTTGAATAGCAGCTCAGCTGGAGGGGAGAATCTCATCACCAAAAGGAAAGGCTGTGCCCAGAGTGAAGCAGCTCCACTCAGACATGGCATGGATTTCTTCAGGATGGTAGAAGGGTTGAAATCAGAAGCATAAGCACTGTTGTTTGAGAGAATTGTGAGCAGTTCTGACTTTTTTTAAGGAATAACAAAGGGTGATCACTTTGCCTCCAATGCCCCATCATATTGTTCCCCATTGTTGCAGCTACCAAATGCAGAAGATCAAATGTACTTCTAGACCACCATCAAACAGCAACACCTGGCTCCTAGACACTCTTTGAAACCAAGGATGTGTTTGCCTGTTCAGGAGGAGATGATGATGAGCACTCTGGCAACAGGAGCAAAGTTTGACCTTCTCTTGCTAGGAAAAAAGAGGGCTTTATACCAGTCACAGCATAGAGAGGGGTAGGACTTGAATAAGAGAGAGTGAACTTCTGTTACTGGATCTTTTAATGTGATTGACTAAGTGTAGGGAAATTATCCTTATCACCAAGATTAAAAAAAACCCAACAAACCCTGTGAAGTTTAAGTGGCTCAGCCTGAACAGGAAAACCATGTCCGCAAAAGAGCTTGGCTGATGGCAGCAAGTGACACCCTGCTGCACAGAGGTGTATAGAGGGAGGAAAATCAAAATATAAGAAGGAAGATGCTTGGGTTGCTCCCGGAGCCTCTGGGCTGGCACAGAGACAGGCAGATGAGAGGCAGCATTCCCTGGATCTGGTCTTCTGCACCCCAAACCACCACACTGATGACCCCAGCCATGGAAAATGTAGCAGAAAGGGAATAAAAACCTGGGCACAATGAGAAATGTGTTACAGATTTGTCTATAGCCCATCACTAATACATTTTTAAAGTTAAATGTGATTTTTTTAATATTGATGGATATGTTCTTCCTTTATGTTTTAAGCAAGACACAAGTTTCTTTGTGGAATATAAATATGCTTCATTTGCAGCATCATTAAGAGCAAAAAATTAGATCATATCCTTCTCTGTTTCTTTTCACTATCATTTGCTTAATTAAGAAAACAAGGAAATAACTATCTACAGTATTGACCCTAAAGTTCTGTAGGTAATAATAATGACTTTATTTCAGAAATGGCAAAACCTGCTATTGGAGAGTAAGTCTCTTCATGGACAAAAAGGTTTCAGCAAAACAGCTATTTGATTCTCTTTCAGAGCACTTCAGTGAGAATATTTTAAATGCTTGTAGATTTGGTTTTCACTTAAGTATCCTTCAAAGTTTTCTTCTCTCAGGGCCCAGTATTTCAAATTATTTATAATTACTTCACACAGTCCTGATAAATACTGCAAAAGGATTTCAGCCATAGCTCACACCTGGAGCATTGTCAGTAATTGAAATTTGATACATATTAATCACAGATCTCAGGAATGAATTCAACATCTCACAGAACATGAGCATGTCACTCACAGTGAGGTTAACAACAGTCACCTGTTTGCAGGACCTTGATTCAATTACATGATCAAACCCTTTTACAGGTCTGAGCTTCTTTGAGGCCATTGGAACCAAGCAAAGGCTTTGGGTCATATTCATGATTATAATATTCTGTTGAAAGGAAATTAAAAATGTGTGTTGGGGTTTTCTGCTTGTTTGTTTGTTTGGGTTTTTGGTTTGTTTTTTTTTTTTTTTTTCTGCCTAATGAAAACTGGATGCACTCCATCTTTTTGCATACAATAGCAAGAGTTTCAAGAAAATAAGATAATTTGCACTGTAATATTCAGACACATTGCAGGTAAAGTCTTTGGATTTGCCAGCATGTTCCACTTCCAATCCAGTTGCAGAAAGCTGAAGGTTTTCTACCAACATTTTTTATAAATGTTTAAAACTTCCTCACAATTGCCTAAATAGAGACATTATCTTGTCATTGACCATTCCTACTAAATTATACAGCTGTGAATAAACCCCTGTATTTAAAACAAGGAAACTAAATGTCTCAGGAGACAAAAATAAATTTGTGCAAAAAAAATGCACACATAACTGGAATGTCTTGAAAGAGAAATGAAAATATTGACACATGCCAGGAATGAGACAGATGCATATCTCTAGAACATCTCAAGGTAATCAAAATTCAGCAAGGGAGAGAAAATCTCACACAAAAAGCGTAAATCAAACTGAGAAGATTGGAAATTTCTAAACAACAACTTTAGTTCTGGTAGCAGACAGAACTTCAGGCCCCTGGAAGTGCTGCTTCAGACAAATCAATTTTTTAAACTGATTCTGCTGATTCTTTATTATTAGCTTGAGCTGTGTGTGCACCAATTTTACTTTTGCCTTATATTATTTGTGCTCAAGAGAATTTATTTTCATTTCCCAATCCAATAAAGAGAATTGGATTAAGACATCTAATAAAAAAGAGCTTTGAAACTGAAGTTTTCATGAATTGCATAAATAGTAACCTACTTATCCCCTGACATATATATAGGAAATAAAAAAGCAAAATGTTTACTTAGACAGATATGAAAGTCCTCTGTCTATACAGATGCTGTAAAAGTAGCAATTCCAAGAGCAGTGAATGAAAAAAAGAGGTTCATTTTATAAAAATATCTATATCTATATCTATAAAATACGATTTAATTTCCAGGTAAAGTTTTTTCCTATTATTTGTTTATTAAAAAGGTCTCCCTCTGCTAAGCTGGTTCTAAAAGGAGCAAAAATAAAAAGCGGGCAAGTGGAGAGGTAGAGGGAGACTAAAATATCTACAGACTAGTCTAACCTCTTACAAGAGTCCGACTTGCTTTTAAATTTGTGTTGACAAAAATTTTGCTTTTTATTTCCATTTCCATTTGGCTCCAGCACTCACTTCTATGAAGAGAGGGAAGAACCTGGCCTGCTGTCCTCTCCCCTGCCCTGTCGTCCTCCCAAGCCTCACTGCACTCTGTCTGCCCTTGTTCCTGCAGCCAATGCCACTGCAGCCCCTTCCTCACATATGGCTGGATCCTGCACTCTGCAGTTTCAAAGGATTAAAACAGCAGGAATCATCCTGGGCTGACCAAGCTCACTGACAGCTCAGGGCTCTACAGCAAACAGCAGCATGTCCATTCGCATCATACAGCACAGGGGACACCTTCAGGAATTGGGAATTTCTCAGTAATTGGGATTTTCCAGACTGATGTGAGCTCCCTTTGCCCCTGTTCTGGTATGATTAATGCCACATGCAAGTGGGAGAGAAACACCAGGCTGATGCTGCATAACTCATCCCTCTGCAAGGCTCCGTGGCTCAGGATCACAGCAGTGTTCTTCACTTGTGTCCTCTGTGGCAGGTAAGGCTTCCTACCCCCAGGGACTCTTAACAACACATGAAAAGCAAAGTATGGGCTATATTATTTATTCATATTCTTAGCATGCCCAGTAGCACTCTTTCTGTGCCCTACTTCAGCTGAAAATATATTATTAGGAGAGAAAATGTGACTGCGCTACACACCTGTTTCATTGAATAATTAATTACATGAACAATGTCAAAGACACTTCAGTGTTCACAAACAAAAGTAGAATTGTTGCTCCATTTGGCATTACATTTCCTTTGAAACATTCTTCAAACAAAAGTTTATTTCACTGCACCAAATAAGAATACTTGCTGCCACATAATTTTTGTCTGCAAGTATTCTTAAAGAGACATTTTTTGGAGAAAAATTATTTATTTTAAAAAATGTCTGTAAGGAAGGTGATTAGCTACACAAAAAAATCTTAGGAAATGTCACAGAAGTTCAGAGTGTGTGACCAGGAAGTTAGGCACTGACAAAGGTGACAGTGTGTGATATAGCATCAGCTGTAAATGCACTCACCGAGATGTGAGGGCTCTAGAGAGTGCTGAAACCAAACAAACCCCCAAACTTTTGGCAACAAAATTATTTTGACTGGTTTAAAGACAACACTGGAAAGTTAACTGAAGACACCTGTGAAGATCTACCTGGTTTGCAGTCAACTAACATAATTATTCTAAGGACTCATTCACCCCCAGCTGCTTCAAGGTTGCTTAACAATGAGATCCTAATGTCTGTGATCAACATAGAGATGTGGGATTAAAAATGCAAGCAAGGAGAAAAAGAGACAAGGTTTTTCTACTAAAAAGAAACTGAAAAAAATTATAAAATTTTTACTAGATATAGCATCTTGTCTCTCTATTGGCCTATCCCAAAACATGATTTACATGATTTCACCAGCAAAGCAGTGTTGGGAACACACAGGAAAGCAAAAGTGGAATGTCTGAATGTCGCCACTGCATACTCTTATTTTTTTCATTGTTTCAGCTTTTGCACTTTTGAAGTCAGACAGTAAAATCTGCTCCACTGTCTCCTCTTGCTCCCTCTTACTGATCATATTTTTCATAAAATTCCAGTGATTAGTTTGCTGATTGCATATTCAGAAGAGGAAAATGCAAAAGTGTCCAACTTAGGTATAAAAAATGGTCAATTGAACAGAAAAGCATGACCTTTGCTTACTCCAAATTTCACCTCTTTTGAAAGCTGTTATAATGCTGGAATGCTGCACTGTGGGCTGAGTACAGCAGTGAAAGCAGTGTAAGTTGATCATCAGGGTTTTACTGTGAGAATAAACACATACACACAAAAGAAAACACACTATCACACCACGGAAAGCTAAATATATGCAAATAGCCTCCATCTGAAGAGCTCTGGTTTGTTTTATTTTTTCCCAGTATGGAGAGATTCTGTGAATCATTGGAAGTGCTGCATTGGAGGGTGACTTTGAACTTGGTACTATCCTGTCACTGGCATTATGCAAGAAAATGCTACTTCTAGTCATAATCTACCATCAAAAACAGGGGAAAAATCCTAACTTTCTGACCTCCTATTCATCTAGCACACAGCACAGACTGATTTAAGACTGTGCCAGATGATGTCTGTCCTAATTTAAAATGCCAAGAATGAGGTGTTGCGGTCTGACAGATTGGAAGAGTCCACTCAGGTGTGAGAGCTGCAAGCTCAGCATCTGTGTCTCTCCTGGTCTGGCAGGGAAGGTCTTCCCGATTACTGCTCTCTACTCACTGGACAGCAAGCACCAAGAAGCACTGAAAAACTTGGCTGGATATGTGAGAATTAATAAGTCAGGAAGTCTGCAGTCATATTGCCATTTGCTGTTCAAAAAGAGATGAAAGCTCACAGTTGTTCAGAAATAAAAAGGATGGGAGGACTGAGAGAAAACACTGTCCTAATGAAGGGGACCAAGGCTGGTGGAGGAAAGTAAACTGAATTGGGTATTTATTGGCCAGAGTGGAGCTGCTGTGACAAATGTTCAGTTTGGGGAAGTGCCACAAGAGAGTCAAGGCTGGTGGCTCACACCTGCTAGAAGGGCACTGAGCATTCATCACAGGGGCTGTGGCTTGTGAAGTATGTGGTTATGTGCCTGAGGAACCTGCAGCTCATCTGCCCAGTAAGCTCTTGCAGGTTTTCCAGCATTCACAAAAATGTAGGAAGCATGTCTGCTCAAGGCATCACTCACCTGGAGTGATAACTTGTGGTTTCAAAGTGATTTCAGCAGCGTGTGAGCAGCCTCCTCTCTCAAGGAGATGCACTGAGGTCAGCACAGTGCTCTGGAGTCTCTGCCTGGATGGGAACCAGGTCTCCAGAGGAAGGCAACCATTGAAATCCTGCTTGACCACTCCATTTCAGGGCTAGTAAAGACCTGTACTCATAGCAGGCTGTGTTTAATTACTGACCTAATCACATACTGATCATTTTTTTTACTGGAAAAAAAATATCTGACACCTCAGTCAAAGCTGACGTTAAATATTTTTAAAGAAAGCACAGCACCTTTGATCAATCTTAAGAACTGCAAGCATTTATTAAATACCTCAAAAGAAATGGACTTAAACATGAACATATCTTAATTTCCTTCAGCAAAAATATATTAATTCCGAAGCATAGAGGAAAAAACTGAACAACCAAACAACAGAAAATTCCACAAATCCCATCAAAAAACCTCAACTAAACCAATCAACTAAAACAATCTAAAAAAATAGAATAACAATGTCCAATTCAACAAATATGATCCCAGTATATTCTAGAGTATTTTACGGATAATATATTTTTAAAATTTATTATATATATAGTATATATATATATTTTTTAATCCAGAGTATTTTTATAGAACCCAACCAAGATTTAGTGCAAATGAATGGCAAGATCCATGAGCTTGCATTGCAATATGAGGAATCTGTGCTGATTTGCTTAGAAGAAATCAGGGATAAATGCCACACACACAGAATCTTACTAATGCCCAGTAAAATTATTCAGCACTGTTTTTCTGCAGGAACAAACTTCCTCTGACACACCCTATATAAGGGATTGTACAGCCTCTAAAATATTGAAATGATGAAAATATTCCTAGGTATGCAAATAATTCAGTTTAAAAATATTTTTCCCCTTTTCTTGTGACATTTAATAAAATGGCATCCTGATAGTGTCACTGGGGTGAAAACAGAATCCATTAATTTGTTCCTTTAAAAGATGTTCACAAATATAAGGATGTGTGAGAAAAGATGTTCTATAAGATTTTCTGAGAGAAGCATCTGCGTAGAGACTGGGTTGCAGAGGTTTGGCAGCTCTTTAGGCACGGGAATCTGTTAATAGGAAATTATTTGTTGACTTTTTTTTTTAAACTCTGACAACCTGCCCTGCCTTTCTGCTAGGAAAGCAGGAATATCCCTAAAGCAGGAAGATTACTAGCTGAAGTAAACAGATTATTCCCTTTCTTCAGGGCAAACAACAAGCTGTGTAACCAGATATGAACAAGGTGTTTGCTGCTTGTGCTGACTATTTCATGTGTGACTCCATGGAATGCTTCATGGACACAAATTCCCTAACACTTTTTGGGGTAAAGTTCTGGTTAACTATGCAAAATGGAAGAAAAACACCTTAACTCTGGCATGATGGCTAAGCAACCGAGGGTGCTGGTGGGGCATAAGGATCCCTGTGGAGCAGTCACTCCACTGAATTTGCTGGTGACATCAGCCAGAACAGCACAAAGTTATGCCAGCAATTTCAGCAGAGGAGATTTTTCCTCCTAGGAAGCAGAAAAATCTGGCTAACAGTATAGTTGAAAGTGTTTTAGGGATAATTATAACTATCCCTCATTTATTAAAAAAGGCCTTTCAGCTATGTATTACTAAGATTCTATTTACAGTAGAGGTACCCTTGTTTCCTAACTCCCTGCACTATAATTATCTCCAAAGCAGGCAAAAATTTGCAATGAATTCTGAAGGACTCCACTTACCATGCTCTTTTGTCAGCCATTTTTCTGTTCAATAAAGTAAAGGGAAAGGAAAACTTTCACACACTTTAGGCAGTTGGTCTAGAAATGAGGGAGAAAAGGCTGAAGAGGGCTTCAGATATGTGGGTTCAGAGCTCTCCAGAATACATTTTGGAAGAAGACCTATGTGTAGTATAAAGGTTTGCACTAAGCAGTTCTTGAATATAAACCAGTACTGATTTTTCACTAAGTAATCCTGCAGTGGGTGTTTATGCTTGTGGCAGGTGATCATTCTCATTTCTCCAGTATTAAAAAAAAAAAAAAAAGAAAAAAAAAAGGAAAACCTGTGTCTGTCTTCTTTTATGGTTTCTCGGGGTTTTCCAGTGACTGTAAATTTCTGCTGTAGCAATGGACAGAGACCATAAGTAAATGCTGCTCAAACTTATTCTTTCTCGTGGGGCATCCAGAGTATTGACACCATGTCACAGAACAACAGCAGAAGGCAGCCCCACCATTCTTCTCTGGCTAACTCCTAACGGTGTGCAAATATTTCCTCATTACAGACACCTCTCAGCTCTCTGCTTTTGCCTCCTGGAGAAAGAAAAGCTGGCTTAGACTCTCAGAAGAGAAGCACCAGATGAGGACAAGAGGAAAGCTGCTCCCAAGAGTTCCCTTCAACAGAGATCCGCCCCCTCTTCATGACCAGGGTGCTGTGGCTCTTTGGTCCAGACTCATAGTTTTTTGTGGCATGTGTGAAAACTTGTTATTTCACATTGCACACACTGGAAATGTTTTACTTTTGTCCTGCCAGAATGAATGGCGCTCCCACTGATGTCCTGTTGCCAGCTGCATCTTTTTAGTCTACATTGTAGAGTAAAAACATTTAAAAATTGAGAACAATCACTGTTATGTAGCCAAATGTCTGGAAGTCCTCTGCCCCCACACTGTGCATGGCCTGACAGAACTCAGCAAAACTGAATTTTCAGAGGATTTTCCTTTAAATCCTGAGATATTGGCAATGGGACACCCTCAGCTCAGATTATCTGCTCAGTGTTGAACGTTTACAGCTCAGAGAGGATGTGAGCAGGTCCATTAACATCCACATTGGTGATCTGGTAGTAAGGATCTCACTTACTTCCAACTGGTTAAACACAGTCAAGACAACTTCTAAGGTTCAAAAGAGCTGTTGTTACCAAATCACAGAGGAGGAATATCAGAGTGAAGGATATCCTTTGTGGGACACTAAGTAAGTAAAGGGAACTAAGTAAGTAAATGTGCTGTTGTGATATCCATGGGTTTGGAGCTGTGCTTTTGTTTTGTATTTTAAAATGTTTCTGAAATAATTCAAATAAACTGAGAGAAAGAGAGCTGAGCTTAGAAACAGAAATAGAAATTACCGACCCTGCAAATAGCACAGAAGAAAGACCATTCTGATTTTCACTTAGTTCCCAAATATGATGCAGGGATGCCAGGAAAATGAGACACAATCAGGGAGGGACACAAACCCTGGGAGGCTGTGGAGGACCAGCCATTTAACCATTGACAAAAAGGAATCAATAAGGGTGGGTTGAACGTATATGTGAATAAAACACAGCTAAAGATCAATATGATCTTCGATGGCAGGAAAACTGAAAGCCTCCAGACTGTGGAAGAATGAAAAGTAAGGGGGAAAAAGGCAAATCTGCTGAGGATGGAGTTAAATATTTGTTGTCCTCAGCATTCTTAAAGATTTGACCACATTAATTATGTATAGGAAAGTAGGACTGACAGAGGACGATTATGTTAAGACTTGTTAATTTCTATCTGATTCCATTCTCCAAGGTTGGTTTAGTTTACTAAAGACAATTACTTTCAATTGCAAATTAATGATATAAAAAGGTAATTTGTGATAAATGCACCTGTTAGAAAGCCTCTTTGAAAAGGAAGAACATATGAAATTGATCCTTTGATATGAAATGATGCAATAACTGAGGAGTGAAAATACAGTCTCATGAACACTGGTAGCACACACCAGCAATAGATTGCATTTTATTTCTTGTCATTTACAGGTTTTGATAAGCTATATAACTAGCACAAAAATTTACAAGGGCTAGTACCACAAAAAGGCTGCAGATACATTATGAAGTCCACTAATGGGAAATAAAGCAGACACCTCTCATGTTTTTACCCTGATTGATAGACACCTGCCAACAAACCAGTATTAACAGGGGTCTTTTGGTGAAGACTGCTGTCAGTGTGGAAATGCTACCTTGAATTTAAAAATCCAGAGAACAGAGTTACCAATGGGGATGCTCTAAGCTCTCCCACAAAGGCAAATGAGCTTCTGAAATTTTTGGTTTACAACTCCTTAGTATTTATTGTATTGGCTTAGCACAAAACTGATCAAGAAAAATGAAAATTAACATTTTTCCCTTGTTTAGACCTTGTTCTGGGCAAAATCATGCTGTGTGAAGTTCCCTCATCAGCTCCCTTGGGAAGATGCAACGAATTTATTCCATCACACTCAGACCTGAGCGCTCAAAACTGTGCAGTCTCTGTGTGCCAGTGAAGGAGCTGGAGCTTAAAGCATCACCAACATCATTATCTTCCAATAAAGGACAATAAACAGATGAACTTAGGTGATTAGGCAATCATGACTTAATACTACTTGGAACCATGAAAAGGCAGAAGCTCTAGTTATTTTTCCAGTTCTTCCAGAGGCAGTAATTTCCCTTCTGCTTCTCTCAGTCAGCACAAGGGTGTGCTATTTACATTCTGCCCAGGTGGGAGCACACACAGAGTAAGCAGTGAAAATCTGGTTTTACTACCAAATATTGGTTGAAGGTTGTTAACCCAAATATAGAAACTACAGAGCTGAATGCAAGGCAGGAATTGGCTCATTCCTATTTTCCTTGACAGAATGAATCTCTCTAGATGATCCAAGAGAAATATCTGTCATCTCTCCTGCTTTCTCAAGACCAACTTTCTGTGCTTGTAAACTCCAAAATTCTTCAGCCCATCCTCATTCTGATGATGACTACAGACATCACAGTGGTGAGTCTGTAATGAAGTGGTGGTGAGAATAAAAGATTGCAGGAAGAGCACTTTCAGTTAAAATTATCCTGGCCTGTTTTGTTGGGGAAGATCTTGGAACTTTAATCTCCCAATTGTATTTATATTCCTTCACCCAAGTGTTTGAAACATGACATGAAAAAGCCACTTCCTTTACATGCTTTCTCACCACAGGCTTGTGTGGATGCCTGAAAATCCTTTATTTCATTTGGAGGGCATTTGGCTTTATTCCTAGAGGTAGGTTCTTACAGGGGGGTCTCTTTAAGGTCAGAGTTCACTAATAACCTTAAAATTCTTCCTGTTAAGGTTATCAGCTTATCAACCTTACAGCTTATCCTCCTTTTAATAGACAGATTTTGCTCCTTCACCGCATCTGCAAAATCTTTTGAGACTCCATTAGCAATTTTAAGACGTTATCAATAGTCAATCAAGGCTTGAAACTTTCATTACAAAATGTTGACATTGGTCATTGGATCACAGGTACATGTCTTAGCAAAACTGTATGGATGTTTCCTACATTATGCTGGCATATTTTTGGGCTAGATCGGTAAAATTTTTTTTTAAATATTCTCAATATGTTTCAGATTTTTCCTTAAAACAAAATCAAGACTCTATTATGTGTAAATTCCTAAATGAATTACTTATTTTCTATTTTTAACCAAAGCTTAGAATCTTCTTCAGTAGTGTTTTTGTTCTCCTAGAAATGGTAGGGCATTTTTCCCTTTCTTTCAGAAACACTGGAGCCAGTTTCAGGGACAACATGTCATCAACACCTGCAAAACAAATCCTGGCACTTTCTCTTCCATTTATTTTAATAAATGTTAATTGGCAGGACTTAAATACAGCTTAGCTAGGCAATAACAACTTAATCAGTATATGCAGATAAGACTAGAGACAGGCATTTAGTTGGTTTGAGTTATTAATTTTATTTTCTTTGAATAATTTCAGATGGCATTACAAGGAATATTACAGTCTTATTTAAAGGAATTTAATCAGAGGACCGGTGAACTACATAGTATTTTATTTCATAGTGAATATTCTCAAAGAGGTACACAGCACTACATTAATTTTTTAGCTTGCATTGACTTTATGGGTTACAATAAATGGACATCAGTCTATCTGGCTTCACATGCATTGTTTTCCTATTAATATATCTACTGTATTAATGAACCCATTTAGTTCCAGAGAAAAGCTATCCACCAATAAGAAGCAAAGCAAAAACCATTTAGTCAGGCATTTTTATCTGAGAACACAATATCAGACAATCATTTTGACGTTGGATAAACCACAAAGACCTGCTATCTTTTATCTTCAGCCTTTCTAACACCCCCTGCTCTGAGGAACAGAGGCAGCAGGGGCAGGTGGGAGCACAGGAAATGGCACATGTAGATGGGGAAACAAAGAAATTTTAGTGGAAGTCACACATGGGCACAGATGCTCAGAGAGAGGCTGTGGGATCGGCACTCTCAGGAATGCTCAAAACTCACTTGGAGGCACATCCAGGCAACTTGCGCTGTTTGAGACTTGTCTGAGAGACATCTCGGCTGGGGGCCTTCCCACCCCCTTGATTTTATCATTCTCTAAAGAATCTTTTTTGTCAATTTAAAAGGTGGAAGTTGCGGGGGCCTGGGTGAGTGGGGTTTGTTTATTTTTTTTGGTGTTTTTGTTTTGTTTTGTTTTGCTTTTTGTTTGGTTGGTTTGATGGGGGTTTTTTTGTTTTGGTTTGTCGGGGGTTTTTTTGTTTTGTTTTGGTATTTGGTTTATTTTGTTTTTAGAGCCACTATGTTGTATTTTAGAGGCATTCCCATGTAAAATTGCATTGCAAACGGCTGCTCAGATCTGGAACTCGAATACAAATTCCTGCTGTTGGCTTGCTGAAGAGTAGGATCTGGAAAAACAATTGCATGGAGCAGTCACCAATCTGTCACTCGCTGTATTTAAAATATATAAATATGTAATAGCAAATGCACACTAATAAATGCCAAGGCAAGGATCTGCTACCAAATTATACAACACCAATATAATCAACGGTACCTTAAAGGAAAAGAATGAAAAAAAAAATCATAATCAAAGGACCAATATTTTATCTCAAAACATATCCTTATGTTTTCAATCAAAGGAGCACAATTAAATATCCCTTGCCATGGAAGTGTGTCCCCCTGTCCTCTGAGAGATTAGGCAGTGATTTTGGATGTGCCTTTTCCAATGGCTGGAGCCCTACATGACTGACAAGAAAGTTGCTCTTAAGCCTCCTTCCTTTGAACAGATACCTGAGCAGGATGTGAGGAAAAAGACACAGAGAGCTCACGTCTGGCAGCTACAGAACTGTAAAAGGATGCAGAGTCCTACTCAATTTATGAGGAACTGACAGTTTTACAAAGGCTATAGCAGTAAAATATAGTCCCTAAAATAGGCGTCTATATTAAAAAAGAACCACATTATAGTTAACTGCAAATACTTGTCTATAACATTATTATAAGTTATATATATTGCACAATTATAGTAATAAAGTAATAATTTTATCACTAAGTCGAGATACTTTTACTAAAAAGGTAAGATAATATGGATCCTTATTTGAAGGTTTTTGGAGCAGTTGGAAAGATGTCCACAAAAGTTCACCTCCTTGGGGATGAATATGTTTATATAGGTTTTAGGAAATTAGTCTAATTGATAAGAAACAACAATTAGGAGAATGAGTGGTGATGCATTTCTGCCCAAGTTCCTTCTCTGGAGTCCCCACCATTGGCACTGGTTATACTTTGTCCATTGAAATGCATCTCAAAGAATGCTCTAAAGCTTGGTTCCCAGGAATAACCAAGATATCTCTGGGATGTTGAACCCCGTGTGGCTCAGACCTCTGGAATTTACTTTGTCTTTCTGCTAAGGAAAACCATAGAAATTTCCTGGGAAAACTAGTGATTAATACAGTAGTCTACAGAGCCACAAACATATATGCAAAGAATATAGAAAGGATACGAAACAAAAAAGGCAAAAAACAAAACGTCAGCACAGAGGCCTTTGAATTCACAGCTCCCCAAGAGAGCTTTGTGGCACTCGGCTGGACAAACAGGATCCGGCTCAGACCTGTGCTCAAAGATGGGCAACAAACCCTGCCGCAGGTGCTTGGCTTGGTCTCTGCAGGCCCAGGCAGATGTCAAAGCTGCTCTTCACATGCTTGCCCTGCCCCTCTGCCAAGTGCAAGGGGCCTCAAGGACTGAAGGAAACACAGGGAGTCAAAGGGAGACAGCTGCACCTACCTCACTGGGGGCTCCTGGGGAAGCAGTTTCCTTGGGAATCAAGCGCCTCTCTTCCAAGGGCACTTCCCCAAATGTGTACATTTCCTGGGGAACACCAACCCACCCTTAAGAAACACTGGCAAGACTGAATTGCTTGTGCTCCTTGCAGCGCAGGCACTCCAGCTGGAGCTCATCTTCCTTGCCCCAATCTCTTTCCACGCGTCGCTTCGGGCGCGCAGCCCGTGGCCCTGTTGTAGTGTGTAGTTTAAGTTTTTTGTATTCCTCCCCCATTTTATGTATTGTATCCCCCCTTTCTGTAAAATGGTTCCGCCCTCCCCAGTTTTCCCGCCACAGCTCTCCTGCCAGTTTTGTTTCCATAGCAACCCCTGCCCCTGGGTTTGTCAGTTAGTTGTGTTATATAATTTCTCCTCCCCTATCCCTCCTTATAAGTAAACTTTTCCTCCTCCCTGGCCCCCCCACTCCTCCTAGCTTTCGAGAACCTTCTTCTCTCTGGGGGTTGTGGTTGGCTGTGGTCCCGGGGCCCCTCCTTAACTTTGTATTTATTGGACATTATTGTATGCCCGTTATGTTAAGTTCCTCCCCATACCTTTCCCTATGGGTTTGCTGTGGATCCCTCCCTTATCCACCCCCTGTCTTTAAAACCCTGTTCCTCCCTTCCCTCCTGGTCGCTTGCTGGCTGGTTTTCCCCTGGTTGGAGCTCCCGTCCATCCAATAAACCGACCTTTAACCCCAGCGAGTGTCCTGCTCCTTCCTCGTCCTCTCTGTGCCGCATATTCCAGCCCGCGATCCAGCTCAGCCCGAGGCCAAGACGCCAAGGGGGGCTGGCCTCCGATGCAGCTGAGGTGTGGGCCACTGAACTACAGCTAGCCGGACTTCGCACTAGTGGCCACATACGCCCGGCCGCATGGCCCCTCCAAACGTGAGCTGCCCGCTGCCTCTGCACATGCCTGAGCTCCCGCCTGCGCTCAGGGCAGCAAAACCAGGCTGTTCCCAGCCAGGGAGCGGAGCCCTGCTCCCGCAGGAGGCTCTGGTGATCCCCTTCCAGGATGCACCGCCACGCACGCAGCACTTCTCCTGCCCGCCCAGAACGCTCCTGGGACAGCAGGACACAAGCTGGCCGGCTCTGGGCTTAGCACACCCCAAACAGAGGGGCAGGAAGATGCAGTGGCTGTTCTGCAGCCCTGCCCAAGAGAGGTGGGAAGGGTCTCCTCCCTCTGGTCTCACTTGGTTGGGTTTCTGACTGGGCCTGAGGCAGGGGCTGCCTCAGTTATGGGGACCCTGAAATACAGAACTTCCAGAACCACAGCCAAAGTCATTTTACTCTCTTACAGTGCTCCCTACACTGGCATGGTCATGCCTCCAAGTCCTAGCCATTGCGCTGCTGCTGCTGCCTCTTTTGCTTTTAGGCACATGCAAAGCCCACTTTTAGGCTATGATGGTCTCTGCTTCTTCTGTTTTCCTGTCCCTGTGCAGGTGTTATAAATAAAGTCGGCTTTTGTAGGCAGGCTTATGAATTGTTAATGATGTAGTTCTTTTAATGGTGTAATTTTTTTCTGAATTGGTAATTAATGTAATAGATTGTTATTCCTAATTTATGTAATAAGTTATGAAGAAATAAGTTATGAGTCAAATGTATTGTAGTATGTATGTGTGCCCACTATAGGATGGTAGTGAGATCTGAGTGAGGGAACTTTCTAGAAAGTTACCCAATGAGATGATAACATTAATACATATTATGATTGGAAGACTAGCCAGCCTCAGAATTCCAGAAGCCTCAGAATTCCAGAATGATTGGCCAGGAGTGCATCATCTTATGGACTAACCAGCAACCAGGAAAAGGACCATTCAACCAGTGGACTGAAAGCACACCAA
This sequence comes from Zonotrichia leucophrys gambelii, assembly GCF_028769735.1. Taxonomy (NCBI): domain Eukaryota; kingdom Metazoa; phylum Chordata; class Aves; order Passeriformes; family Passerellidae; genus Zonotrichia; species Zonotrichia leucophrys. The sequence goes on along the minus strand of NC_088200.1, from coordinate 25,030,842 downwards.
CCCTGTACCTTTAGGAGACTTTAAAACCTCCAGGTGCCTAGCACCTCATGTCTTTCTGGGGAACCCATGTCCAAGGAAACACCCTGCAAATGCCCCAGGGTTACCCTGAAGTCTCATCCTCAGTTGTCTTGCTTTTTAATAAACAGACCTTTTAAATAAACAGGCTTTTTAAAATATCTTGGCCTCATTTTGCCTGTTTATATTCAAGAATGGAGCACTGCTGTGCTTTCAAGAAGTTCTGTTAAAACTTGCAAGCTCCTCTGCCCTCCATAGATGCATGCTGTGGAATCCCTCACAGCTGCCTTCAGAGCATCCTCAAGCTTGCTCCTCCAAACCCCAGGGTACCTTGAGCATGCTGAGCATGACCTTCAACTCCATGGTGCTGTGCAACTGAAGCAGCAGGGACTCTCCAGCCTGTTCCTCTGTGTCACTGCACAAAACACAGCACAGAAGACAAGCGAGGGCCTGTGTGTCTCAGACTTCAGGTTTTGTGCCGCTTTGTCTCCACAAAGACCCAGGTAAAGTGAAGAAGCCAAACTGTTTATTAAACGGAAGCATAGCAGTGGAGTAGGCTGGGAGGAAAGAAAGTGGATGGGCAAGGTCTGAGAGCCAGAGACAGGGATCAGCATCAGCTAAGCCTGGAGTTGCAGTGGCACGGTGAGGTGGAGAGGTGTCCCCTTCTGTGTCTCTCATGGTCCTCTTCTAGGGACGTTGGTTCTCTAAATTTGGAAGATGACCTCAGTTCTGCAGCTCCTTGGCAAAACTGAGCTTGAATATGCAGGTTGGAGCAGGATGGGCTGTCGTCTTTCCTGGGTGCCTGAAGGATTCAAAGAGAAAGGAACAGAGCCATGGCCAGAGCCAGGATCTGCGGGGACCCAAGGAGACCCTCCTGCCAGGGCCATCCCACGCATCCCATGGCTCTCGCCATGGCCCAAAGAGAGCAGGAGGCAATGGGTTCAGACGGAAGATGCTGGCCGCAGCTCCCACATGGGTCCCTGAAATTTCTGTGAGCTCTGCCCATGCCACCCCTCATCCGCACAGGGAGCAAAACACTCAGCAGCTGGGTCAGGGATTGTAGATCCCCCGCCAGCCCCTACTGACACCCTGCTGCCCCCACTCACCCTCACGGATGAGCTGGAGCTCTTCCTGCTGACTCGTCATTTTCCGCCGAAGATCACTGGCAAGACAGAGCCCGTGGCGGCGCCAGGCGGCACGGATGCCCGACACGGGCGCTGGCAGCCCTGCGGCCGCACGCCCTCCTGCCCCGCCAGGGCTCCTGCCGGGCCCCTGCCGCAAGCTGCCGCCCGAGGGCACGGCTGCGGGAGGGCGGCGGCAGCGCCGAGGGCTGGCGGGGCTGCAGCGGCCCGGGCTCGGCTCCCGCTGTCAGGTCAGCGCTGGGGCTGGAGCCGAGCCCAGGATGGCAGGGAAGAGACCCAAGGCTCGTGGCTCACCTATGAATCTCATCGCCGACCGTCGCATTAGCGTCCGTGTGCTGCGCAGGAACGGCAGGGCCTGGTGCAGGTGCTCGGGTGCGGGGCTCACGTCCTCTGTCAGCTGCAGAGAGGGCACAGAGGAAAGGCTTGGCGCGGGCTCTGCCCCTTGGCCGGGTGCTCCCTGTGCTGAGCACTGGCCTCCCCTGCCCCGGGCAGCCCTGAGGCGTGGGCGGCCGCCGCTGGTGCCGGGTTCTGGAGGGGGCAGAGGGCCAGGTACTGCCCGAGGAGCCACGGTGCTGCCCTGCAGCCCGGCTGGGCCGGGGCTCCATCGCCACCTGGCTCAGGGCCAGATGAGCCTACGCAAGAGCCTGCGTGGCCCAGGGAAGAGAGCAGTGTGTGGGGCGCAGGCTGGTGCCCCTGCTCTGAGCACCGTGGCCAGGGGGCTTTTCCAGGCTGCGGCTGGGGTTTCCAGGCTCCTCTTACCAGACAATCATTGAATTTCGATGCTTGCTCCTTCTTCAGCAGCTGCTCAAGATCCCTCCTCTTCAGGTACCGGGCTGCACAAAGCAGTGTTTGGAAAGCAGCCTGCAGAGCAGTAGAGAGCCAGAGGTGGTACCAGGGCACTCCCTTTGTGCCAAGGTCAGGGAGAGGCTGGAGCCCACGAGCTGCCAGGGTGGGAGGCAGCTGAGCCCCTTCCCAGAGGGACATGAGCAGCCCCTGAGTCCTCACCTCTGCCACACACTGGTTCTCATCATGCAAGCAGATTAAAAGTGGGAATAAGCTCTGGCTCACAATTGTCTTCAGGAGCTTTTTTCCCTTTTTCACTACTAGCTCCATCACCTTTCGAAACAGGTGAATGGAGAGCAGTTGCACATGGCTGTTGACCTGGTGGCAAAGAAAATGAGACCTCAATACCAACTTTGCCAGGCCCACCTGGGCAAAGGCCCAAAGTCCACAGAGGCACAAAGTTTCAGGGCAGCATCCAGTCAGTGCTTGTGGCTGGGGCACAGCGCCTTACATTTTCAAAGAGTGGAACAAATGCCTCAGCCAGCTTTGGGGCGGTGGTGCTACATCTTGCAGATACCAGGATGTCTTTGTCCTGGAGCACGTTCATGAACACAGAGAGGGTCATCCTGACCATCTCTCTGTCTCCATCTCTCAGGAGCTCCAGCAGCTTTGGAGACAGGTTGCATATGCTTTCAGCCTGTGTGGAACACAAGGCTGTGAAATGAAACTGTGAATGGTTGCAATACCAAGACTGCCCTGTCACTGCAACACCACCCTGCTCCCACAGGGCCTAGAAGCCAAAGGCCTGTTCTGAAGCACTCAGGCAGCTGAACTGGGAGGCAGGAGAGATTGGAGCAACTGCCATAGCTCCCAAAGCCCAGACAAGCCCAAGGGTCTGCAGTCTCCAGCCAATGCTGCCAACAGGGCTTCAGGCACTGCCCCCTTCTCACCATCAAGGGATACTTGCTGAGCACCACGAGGCCTCTGAGTGCTAGGTGGCACTTCTCCCTGCATTCACTCTGCAGGTGCTTTGACATGATTGTCAGCATCCTGCGAGCACATATGTTCAAGTCCAGGCAGTCGAGGACCTGAAAGGCACAGGGCAGTGCCAGGGGAGCCGGCCGGCAGGAGCCCAGAAGTGCACAGGGCCGGGCCCAGGCAGCAGCAGCAGGCGCGGGCAGCGTCCCAGGCAGCTGCAGCTACGAGAGGGCAGAGAGCTGGCAGGCAGCTCAGCCAGGCAGCGCTGGCCATCAGGCTCACCTCCACAAAGAAGGCCAGGGCAGGCAGATCCCAGCAGGGCTGCTCCCTGATGAGCAGCTTGAGCAGGCAGATTGTGATTGGGCTACACAAGCGGGTCGAGCTACGGCACATCTCCCTGGCAGGGGGAGAAAGGCAGCAAAGCCCTGAGCCAGGCAGGCAAACCTCTGCCAGGACTGGCTCCCAGAGGTGTGATCTTTCTCCGGCACCCTGCAAGGGGGCGTCAGTGCTTTGGGAGGCAGCTGCTCCTGGGCACCCTCCTCTCCCAGCCTATTCCGGTCTGCTTGGTCGCCCCTCGGTGACAAGGCCCTCCCGTCCACAAGCACGGGGACTGCATGGGGCACTCCGGGCACAGGGCACAAACGCTGGCGGCGGCGGGGAGAAGGGGGTCTCACCTGGCCAGCAGACCGACTGCATAGTGGTGAGTGTCAGCGCACAGCAGGGTGTCCCAGACCCGCTTGCTCTCCAGAGCCACCAATTTATCATCACACCACAGTTGGCAGAGCAGAGCTTTCATGGTCTGCACAACAAACCTGTGTACAGAGCAAAGGCCAGGTCACACTGGGAGCACTGGCCCTGGCCACAAGGGCATGGGAAGGACAGGATGACCGAGACCTGTTTGGCTTCATGGAAAGGTGGTGTTCTTCCTGGCAGGCTCTCCAGAAGTTCTCAACATCCTCTGGCATCTTCTGTGTGGTGACAAAAACTTGGAAGAGCAGAGCCACAAACAGGCAGGCAGAATGATGGTCTATTGCATTGTGGCACTCAGGAACCTGGGCAATCACCCACAGCACCACAGTTGCCTGCAAAAGACAAACCACCCCAAGACAGCACTGAGTGCCAAGCCAAGGTGTCCATGCTGCAGGGCCCGAGGGGAGACACAGGGAGAGCACCAAGCCTGTTGGCCCTGAGCTTGCCCCTAGCCAGGCTTTCAGCCCAGCACCTGAGGCAGGGAGCTGCTGGGTGTGGAGGGGATGGAGAGCTGCTGGAGAAGCAACTTGTGGGCAAGCAAAGGCCTGTTCCAGAAACTCACAGCCAGGGCAAAGATGGCCTTGTTGTCCCCACCGGAAGCAGACATCTTCAGTGGCCAGTTTTGCATCACACACACTAGTGTTGGAAGGACCTTCTCAACCACTGGTCCCCGTGTTCCTATGGTTCTCCATATTATGGCTGCAGCTCTGTGGGACCAGAGGTCTGTGTCAAAGGGATCTCAGCCAAAGTACCATGCCTTATGCAGCTGCGTGGGGCTGGGTGACCGAGCCCCAGTGCCCTGAGGGGCAGAGCATGGCAGCAGGCTCAGGAAACAGACGGGCCCTGAGGGTCCTGGAGCTGTCCATCTGTCTGGCAGACCCCACTGGGCAGGCTCTACAGGGCGATAGGCTTATAAGACTGGTGAGCCTTGAGCTCTCAAGGCAGTTGTGCTCTGTACCTGTCACACGTTGGTGCACAGTGCAGGAGGGTCAGCACCGTGTCAAAAGGGTGTTCTTCAGCCAGGTTCAGAATGTTAACGCGCAACCTAGCATCCAGAGTGACATGGGACACGAGTCTCTTGTGAATGTCCCTCACCATGGCTGGCACCTGGAGGAGGCATAGGGGAGATACGGAATGCTGTCTAAGGGAGCAACTTCCCCAGCTTCCCCCAAGAAGTGATTCCCTTCCCCCTCATAATGTGCTGGCCTCAAAGGGTAAGGGGGCCCTATGGTTTGAGGGGCCATGCAATCCCGTAAGGCCTCCTGCCCTGGCCTCAGTCTGCTTACCTGCTGCTGAGAAGGAACACCTTTCTGCTTGTAAAAATCCAGTGTGGGAGCAAGAATCATAGTTGAAGTAGGCATGGTCTCAGTTTTTGAGATGCCCTGAGCCATTCCGGTGTCACTGTTTGTGATAGCCATGTCCTCACTCATGGCCATGTCAGCCATTGCCCTAAAAGAGTTCGCTGCATGCTCAGAGGACACTGAGCTGACGTCAGGCTCTGCCTGCAGCTCGCTCGGCCTGGAGTCTTGCTCGGCCATGCCCTCATTTGCTGTGGCGCTGGTGTTGCTGCGCCGAAGGTGCAGGAATCTCCGCAGTATCTGCAGCAGAAGGAAGGGTGGGAAGAGAGGAACGTTCTGTGGCCTGCTCCAAGCGCGGCGCCAGGCCGAGCAGTGCCAGCAGGCCCGGCCCAGGTGGGGATGGCCGCAGGTACCTGCGCTGCTCGGTGGAAGTGGCCACGAGTGGGGTCCTGCTCTGGTGTCCCATCCTTGCCCGCACCCGGCAAAGAGCGAGTGCAGCCAGAGCTGAGGGGCTGTGGGAGAGGCCGGAGAACACGGCCCAGCCCTACGCTGCCCGGGCAGGAACAGCCCTAGGATGCCCCAGGAGATGGAGCACAGCCACCAGGGGGTCAGCTCCAGCCTCTGTTCAGTGCTATCCATGGGCATGTCCTCAGGGGCAGGGATGGGATGGGATGGGATGGGATGGGGCCTGTGGCCCATCTCTGCCACTCACCGTCCACCAGCAGCTGGACCTGCTCTGACTCTTCAGGCTGCTGTGCTAGGGAGGCTGCAGAGCCTTTCTTTATTTTCCCTCTAAACAGGCTGGACAATCTGCCTGCCATCCTACTCTCTGCCCTCAAGGGCACCTGCAAGACAGATGCCTTGGGAAAGCTCTGAGTCAGGAAGTCCCACAGTCTGGCCGCAAGGCCAGCCGCAGGACTAACACTTTGGAAAAGCTGTGGGTCAGTGATGAAAGAGCCGGCTGTGTGGGGCTCCTCACAGCACAGCTCTGGCACGTCCTGTCCCGTCACGTGCACAGAGCACTGTGGCTTTTCCTTGTCACCGCCAGCATCCATGTCACCGCGTGTCACAAAGGGCCCTTGGACACTTGCCCTGGGGCCCCCCTCACTGTTGTATTGTGTTCTTATATGTTTTAGCTGCATTAAGCTGTACTTTGGTTTATCCCACTTTCCTCCTGTTACAATGGTTCTGCCCCTTTTGCCTCTTCCTTCCTTTTTAGTGTCAATCTCCCTGCCCCCTCCGCCTGTTCCATAAAAGTGGCTGAATCATCCCCTCAACCCCTCCCAGGTGTCTTGTCCTTCACTCGACACCCCATCCCTTCCCTCCAGAAACTTCTACCAAGGGCGTTGAGTGATAGGTTCAGGCACCAGGGCTTCTCCCTCAGATTGCCCTTACTGGTCCTCCTATCTGCCCATTTCCCTGATCCCCACACCTCCTGTATCCCCATTGCCAGGCCGGGCAAACCCCCTCCCCTGTTTACTCCCCCCTTTATAACACCCTGCACGTCCCATTTCTGGGTCTTCAGTTGGCTGGACCGCCAGGGTTGCAGATCTCCTTGGAGCTTCAAAATAAACCTGGACTTTACCCCCAGCTGGAGTCCACTCTCCTCCTTCTACCTGTGTCGCACTGGTGTCTCGGCCGAAAGGTGAAAGCCTTAGCTGCTCTCCTGATCTCCCGAGGAACGGGAGAGTGTCCCCCGCCACTTGCTGTGCCAGAGCAAGCCGGGGTGACTCTGAGCACACACTCAGAGCGGCACAGTGACAAATGGTGCCAAATGTGAGGCCTGAGACCAGCACCAGACCCCACAGGCGAGACCTGGAATGCTTCCCTGAACTTTGTAACTTTCAGTGCCCTCAAAGGTTTCTTGGCTGGCAAGCTACCCCCAGTGAGAGCAACCCGTTTTAGTGGCTGGCATTCCGAAGGGATAGGAACAGTCGCTCCTGAAGCAACGCAGGAGTCCTTCCCTGGTAAGAGCCATCGCTTCCGGACTTTTCTACTCACCAGACGGATAAGAAATCCTCTTTTCTCCCCTTTCTGTGGGGTGAGGTTCTTTCCTCCTTACTCTCACTACCATCTGTATAGGTCTCCTTTTTCTAAGGGAACCTGTCCTTGTGCTCCTTTTGGTTTGGAGCCAGGATCTCTTTTTTTGCTGTGCAGCCCTTCCTCTTTCTCGTGGAGAATTGATAGTGGTGTTCTGCTTTATTTTTGGTTTTTCTGGGGCAGTGGGTTGATTTGAGCTGCTCAGTTTGTTATCTCAGCCGGGATGCTCCATTGCCCCACGTGTCTAAGACACCCCGATACACACCAAGCCCAGCCAAGTGCTCAGGGAAGGACTCTGCACGGTGCCCGGCCAGCACAGCCCAGCTCGCTGCTGGCTCTGGAGCTGAGCAGCTTCCAGCAAGCACGGGGCAAACGCATCTTGCCAAGAGTTAAAACACACCAGAGAGGGGAGGTGGCATCAATGTGTGCATCAAGGCCTTTGAATTCACAGCTCCCCAAGAGAGCTTTGTGGCACTCGGCTGGACAAACAGGATCCGGCTCAGACCTGTGCTCAAAGATGGGCAACAAACCCTGCCGCAGGTGTTTGGCTTGGTCTCTGCAGGCCCAGGCAGATGTCAAAGCTGCTCTTCACATGCTTGCCCTGCCCCTCTGCCAAGTGCAAGGGGCCTCAAGGACTGAAGGAAACACAGGGAGTCAAAGGGAGACAGCTGCACCTACCTCACTGGGGGCTCCTGGGGAAGCAGTTTCCTTGGGAATCAAGCGCCTCTCTTCCAAGGGCACTTCCCCAAATGTGTACATTTCCTGGGGAACACCAACCCACCCTTAAGAAACACTGGCAAGACTGAATTGCTTGTGCTCCTTGCAGCGCAGGCACTCCAGCTGGAGCTCATCTTCCTTGCCCCAATCTCTTTCCACGCGTCGCTTCGGGCACGCAGCCCCTGGCCCCTCCAAACACAAGCTGCCCGCTGTCTCTGCACGTGCCTGAGCTCCCGCCTGCGCTCAGGGCAGCAAAACCAGGCTGTTCCCAGCCAGGGAGCGGAGCCCTGCTCCCGCAGGAGGCTCTGGTGAGCCCCTTCCAGGACGCACCGCCACGCACGCAGCACTTCTCCTGCCCGCCCAGAACGCTCCTGGGACAGCAGGACACAAGCTGGCCGACTCTGGGCTCAGCACACCCCAAACAGAGGGGCAGGAAGATGCAGTGGCTGTTCTGCAGCCCTGCCCAAGAGAGGTGGGAAGGGTCTCCTCCCTCTGGTCTCACTTGGTTGGGTTTCTGACTGGGCCTGAGGCAGGGGCTGCCATTCCTCACTTGTGGGGAGACCAGAGCTGCCAGAACCACACTGAGCCTGCAGGCACTGCCTGACAGCGCTGCAGCCACTGGGACGGTCACACCTCTGAGGCTCAGCCACTCCCTGCTGCTTTTAGGCACACGCAAAGCTCACTGTTAAGCCACGACGGTCTCTGCTTCTGCCCTCTTCCTGTCCCTGTGAAGGGATGGAGCATTGCTGTGCTTTCAGGAAGCTCTCTGGGAAAAACTTCCAGCATTGCAAGCTCCTCTGCCCTCCATAGATGCATGCTATGGAATCCCTCACAGCTGCCTTCAGAGCATCCTCAAGCTAGCTCTTCTTCAATCCAGGGTCCTTGTTTCCTTCTGCATGCTCAGCATGACCTTCAACTCCATGGTGCTGTGCAACTGAAGCGGCAGCACGGGGACCTTTGCAGCCTGAGCTGCCCTTGTTCCTCTCTGCCCGTGCACAGAACACAGCTGGGAAGAGAACGGCAGCAGGGCCCCGCGTGTCCCCGGGCTCAGGATTTGTGCCGCTTCAGCTCCACGGACACGTGGGTAAAGTGACAAAGCCAAACTGTTTATTAAGGGAAGGCGAAGCAAAGGGGTGAACTGGGAGGCAAAAAAGGGGACGGGCAGGGCCTGGGGACTGGAGAGAGGGAGGGAAGCAGGGAGGGAGGGAGCTGCCATCAGGGAGGGAGATGACAGGAGCTCCCGGAGCTTCCCACAGGCTCAGCTGTAACCAGCAAGAGCTGTGCCTGGAGTTCCAGTTGGTCCCCTGTGCTCTGCAGGTGGTCTCATCTGCATTGGGAACTCGGGGTTGCCGAAGGACTCGGGTTCTTCCGATCCTGCAGACGAAGTTCGGCAGCTCTTGCCTCGAACTTCCGCTGGATAAATTGGTTGATGAAGGAGGGGCACTCGAATTCCCTCAGGGCTTCAAGGACTGGAGAAAAGAAGCACAGAGAGCCACGGGTAGATGCCAGATTGCGGGAATCCAGGGAAACACTCCTGCCAGGGCCATCGCAGCCGGCTCCTGCTATGGCCAGAAGGGAGGCGGAGACAAGGGCTTGGGCCGGGAGGTGCTGGCCTCGGCTATCCGACGTGTGCCTGAAAGCTCTCCGGGCTCTGCCCCCAGCGCCCCTCGTCCGTCCGCACAGGGAGCAGAGCCCTCGGCAGCCCGGGCAGGGACTGCAGCTCCGCAGCCGGGATTTGCAGCTGCCCCCGCGCCCCTGCTGGCAGCCGCGCGGCTGCCCCCACTCACCCTGACTGAGGACCTGGAGCTCCTCCTTCTGCCCCATCGTGAGCACTCCGGCAACCCCTGGCAAGACAGAGCCCGTGGCGGCGCCAGGCTGGCGGGCCGGCTGGGCTGCGGCAGGCACAGCTGCCACCCCAGCCGGGGGGCAGGGGCTTCGCAGCCGCGGCTGCGGCCCCGGCTGTCCTTCCAGGCGCGGCGAACTTCATGCGCTGCACCCTTGGTCAGCAGGCCACCAGGCACTCCTCCTCTGAGCGCCGACAGACAGGCTTGGCAAAGGCCTGGCAGAGCGGACGAGGGCCCGAGCCCAGGAAGGCGCGGCACAGGCTGGCCCGGCGCCGGGCAGGGGCCAGCTGCCAGCCCAGCACGGGGGCAGGGGCTTCTGCAGCCAGCGGCTGCGTCACGGGCTCCACAGGCGGAACCTGCCTGCCCTTGGTCGTCTCAGTCTCCAGGCGCACAGAGAGGTTGGAAGAGGCCTGAGAGAGCAAAGCGCGGGGGCACCGAGCCCAGGGCACAGGACCGCATCCCTGTGCCAAGGCCAGGAAGGCTGGAGCTGCCAGCTGCCAGGCCAGGAGGCAGCCAGGGATGCAGCAGCGTCCACAAAACCGACCTTTGCCACACTCTGGTTCTCATCGTGCCAGCGCAGAAGAGAGGGAGCAGGCTCCGACTAACAATTCTCGTGAGAGGCTCTTCCCCTCTTCCACTACCAGCTCCATCACTTTGCAGAAGAGTTGAATGGAGAGCAGCTGCACGTGGCTGTTGTCCTGGAGGAAAGGAAAAGACCTCAGCACCAACTCCTCCAGGCCCATCAGGGCAGAGGCGCAAAAGTGCACAAGGCACAACATTTCTGGGCAGCGTCCAGTGCCCGTGGCTGGGGGCACAGAGCCTTACATTCTCAAAGTGTGGCAGGAGTGGCTCAGCCAGCTTCAGGGAGGTGACGCTGGGTATCTTGAGGTCTTTCTCCTGGAGCATATGTGTGAGCACAGAGAGGATCATGCCGACCATCTCTGCGTCAGGATCCGCCAGCTGCTCCAGCAGGTGTTGATAGAGGCCGCGTATTCCTCCGCCCTGTGTGCAAGAGCAGGCCGTGCTGTGAAGCCGAGGACAGCCACAGCACCAACAGCTGCTTGGGGCACTCGGGCAGCTGAAGTGGGAGGCAGGAGAGCTGGGAGCAGCTGCCTCTGCTGCCAAAGGCCAGCCAAGGCCAAAGGTCTGCGTTGCCCAGCCTCGCGCTGTCAGCGTGGCTTCAGCCACCGCCCCTTCTCACCAGCGAGGGCTCCTTGCTGAGCACCACGAGGCCTCTGAGCTCCAGGCGCAGCCTGTCCCTGCACTCGCTCGGCAGGTGCCTGGACACAACCGACAGCGCACTGGGACCGTGCTTGGTCAAGTCCAGACACTCGAGGACCTGAAAGGCACAGGGCAGTGCCAGGGGAGCCGGCCGGCAGGAGCCCAGAAGCGCACAGGGCCGGGCCCAGGCAGCAGCAGCAGGCGCGGGCAGCGTCCCAGGCAGCTGCAGCTGCGAGAGGGCAGAGAGCTGGCAGGCAGCTCAGCCAGGCAGCGCTGGCCATCAGGCTCACCTCCACAAAGAAGGCCAGGGCAGGCAGATCCCAGCAGGGCTGCTTCCCAATGAGCAGGTTGAGCAGGTGCAAGGCGATGTGGGAACACAAGCGGGTCGAGCTACGGCGCATCTCCCTGGCAGGGGGAAAAAGGCAGCAAAGCCCTGAGCCAGGCAGGCAAACCTCTGCCAGGACTGACTCTCAGAGGTGTGATCTTTCTCCAGCGGCCTGCAAGGGGACGTCAGTGCTTTGGGAGGCAGCTGCTCCTGGGCACCCTCCTTTCCCAGCCTATTCCAGTCTGCTTGGTCGCCCCTCAGTGACAAGGCCCTCTCTTCCCACAAGCACGGGGACTGCGTGGGGCACTCTGGGCACAGGGCACAAACGCTGGCGGCGGCGGGGGTAAGGGAGTCTCACCTGGCCAGCAGACCGACTGCATAGTGCCGGGTGTCGGCACAGAGCAGGGTGTCCCAGACCCGCTTGCGCTCCAGAGCCACCAGGTGCTTCTGAAAGTCCAGGAGGCAGAGCAGTGCTTTCATGGCCTGTGCTGCAAACCTGTGTACAGAGCAAAGGCCAGGTCACACTGGGAGCACTGGCCCTGGCCACAAGGGCATGGGAAGGACAGGGCGACTGAGACCTGTTGGGCTTCGTGGGAAGGCGGTGTTCCTCCCGGCAAGCTCTCCAGAAGCGCTCAGCTTCTTCTGGCATCTGCTCTGTGGTGTCAAAAACTTGGAAGAGCAGAGCCACAAACAGGCGGGCGGAATAAGGGACTAGTGCCTCGTGCCACTCGGGCATGTGGACAGTCTTCCACAGCACCACAGTTGCCTGCAAAGGAGAAAGCGCCCCGAGGCAGCAGTCAGTGCCCTGGTGTCCATGTTGCAGGGCTCGAGGGGAGATGCAGTGGGAGCAGCCAGCCTGCTCCCCCTGAGCCTGCCCCTAGCTCAGCTTTCGGCCCAGTGCCTGAGGGAACAGGGAGCTGCAGGACAGGGAGAGAGCATGGAGAGGTGACCTGGAGGGTGAGCAAAGGCCAGTTCCAGAAACTCACAGCCAGGGCAAAGATGGCCTCGTTATCCCCACTGTAGAAGAACATGCTGTAATGTGGCCTGTCCTCCATCACAGACAGGAGTGCTGGAAGCACCCTCTGCACTGCGGATCCCGAGGAGCCGATGGTTCTCCACATCAGTGCAGCAGCCCTGTGGGACCAGAGCTGCGTGTCAGGACCGTGCCCCGTGCGGCTGCGTGGGGCCGGGGAACAGAGCCCCGGTGCCCTGAGGGGCAGTGGGGGAGCATGGCAGCAGAGGGGCCCCAGGGTCCTGGAGCTGTCCGCCTGTCTGGCAGACTCCACTGGACAGGCTGGACAGTGGGAGGGGCCCTAGGGGCTGCTGAGCACCGAGCTCTTGAGGCAGTTGTGCTCTGTACCTGTCACAGGTTGGGGCACAGCGCAGGAGGCTCATCACCACATTAGCAGGGTGCTCTTGGGCCAGGCTCACAGTGGCCCATTGCAGCCCAGCGTCCACAGTGAGACGGGACATAAGTGTCTGGTGAATGTCCCTCACCATGGCTGGCACCTAGAGGAGGCGTGGGTAATGTCTGGAGTGCTGTGCAAGGGAGCAACTTGCCCAGCTTCCCCCAAGAAGTGCTTGCCTTCCCACCCCACTCTGCTAGCCTCAATGGCTGGGGGGGCTCAGCAGACGTGGCTTGAGGGGCCACACGATCCTGGGAGGCTTTCAGCCCTGGCCCCAGGCTGCTTACCTGCTGCTGGGAAGAAAAGAAATCCTGAGTGGGAAAAGAAATCCTCCTGGGAGCAGGAACCGCGTTGTAAGTGGGCCTGGTGTTGGTCTTGGAGAGTGCCCACATGCATTGCGTCCTTGCGTCCTCACTCAGGGCCGTGACAGCCTCCGGCCTGGTCTCAGCCATTGCCCTGACAGAGTCTGCTGCACGCTGAGGGGAGGCTGAGCTGACATCAGGCTCTGCCCGCAGCTCGGCCGTGGCCTGGGTTGCTGTGGTGCTGGTGTTTCTGCGCCGAAGACGCAGCAACCTCCGCAGTATCTGCAGCAGAAGGAAGGGCGGGAAGAGAGGGACGTTCCGTGGCCTGCTCCAAGCGCGGCGCCAGGCCGAGCAGTGCCAGCAGGCCCAGCCCAGGTGGGGATGGCTGCAGGTACCTGCGCTGCTCGGTGGAAGCATCCACCAGTGGGGTCCTGCTCTGGTGTCCCATCCTTGCCCGCAGCTGGCAAAGAGCGAGTGCAGCCAGAGCTGAGGGGCTGCGGGAGAGGCCAGAGAACACAGCCCAGCCCTTCACTGCCCAGGCAGGGCCAGCCCCCGGGTGGCCAGGGGACACAGGATGGCCAGCATGGGGCAGCCCCAGCCCCTCTTCTGTCCTGTCTGCGGGCACATCCACAGGGGCAGGGACGTGATGGCTCTGCCACTCACCATCCTGCAGTGGCTGCAACTGCTCTGGCTCTGCAGGCTGCTGTGCTGGGGAGGCTGCAGGGCCTTTCTTTTTCTTCTCCCGAAGCACCTTGAGGAGGCTGCGCACTCTGCCTGCCATCCTGCTTGCTGACACCTTTGTGCCGATGCCTGGGCAAAGGGTCTGAATCAGCAAGCGCCCTGCAGGTGCCTGCGACAGAGAAGCCTCAGGAAGGCTACAGGACAGCACGTCCTGCACTCTGATCTCAAGGGCTCCTGCCACAAGAACAGGAGACTCCTTATGAGCAATGGAAGGCACTGAGTCCTATGGCCTGGCCACGAGGGCACTGGCCACAGGGACGGCAGGTACCTTGGGAAAGCTCTGAGTCAGGAAGTCCCGCAGTCTGACGGCAAGGCCACCCGCAGGACTAATGCTTTGGAAAAGCGTGGGCCAGCGACCAAAGAGCTGCCTGTGTGGGGCTCCTCACAGCACAGCTCTGGCGCGTCCTGTCCCGTCACGTGCACAGAGCACTGTGGCGTTGCCTCTTCACCACCAGCACCCATGTCACCACGTGTCACAAAGGGTCCTGTTCCATGCCGTTCCAAGGTCACCGTGCTGCGTCGTGTCAGCAAGGTCCCTTGGAAACGCTGCCAAGTGCTCTGGGGCCACCCCCACCCCGCCCAAAATGCCTCTGATTGGAAGGATTCCATTGCCACAAGTGTCTAAGACAGCCCGGGACACACCAAGCCCAGCCAAGTGCTCAGGGAAGGACTCTGCACGGTGCCCGGCCAGCACAGCCCAGCTCGCTGCTGGCTCTGGAGCTGAGCAGCTTCCAGCAAGCACGGGGCAAACGCATCTTGCCAAGAGTTAAAACACACCAGAGAGGGGAGGTGGCATCAATGTGTGCATCAAGGCCTTTGAATTCACAGCTCCCCAAGAGAGCTTTGTGGCACTCGGCTGGACAAACAGGATCCGGCTCAGACCTGTGCTCAAAGATGGGCAACAAACCCTGCCGCAGGTGTTTGGCTTGGTCTCTGCAGGCCCAGGCAGATGTCAAAGCTGCTCTTCACATGCTTGCCCTGCCCCTCTGCCAAGTGCAAGGGGCCTCAAGGACTGAAGGAAACACAGGGAGTCAAAGGGAGACAGCTGTCCCAGTCTCCTGGGGAAGTAGTTTTTTTGAGAATCAAGCTCATCTCCTTCAAAGACATTTCCCCAAATGTGTAGATTTCCTGGGTGTTGTGGTTTGGAATGTGAGGAAATTTAGGGAAGTGATGTAAAAGCTTTTTGTGTAGCTGACAGTCTGTTGAGTAACTGAGCAGTGGGATATGCCTCTTGGAAAGACACATGTTAAAAATTAAAAAACCTGGGAACTTCCTCTTTTTTTCCCGGCCAGCAAGAAGGTAACATGCCCCGGGCCTGCCAGATTCAGTCCTGGCTGGGCCTGGGAATGCTGCAGGGCCCGGTCCTAGGCTGGGCCAGGCAGGTTTTGCTGGGGGAGGGCCAGGCCCCTTGCCAGGGGGTCCGGGGGATGCCAAGTCCTGCTTTGGCTGGGCTGGCCCCAGTAGTTGTCAGGGAGGAAGAGGGGGAGGCTGTAGAGCCCTGGTTGGAGCAGAGCTGTTTGCAGCTGTTAAGATCTTGCTGTCGGCCCCCACCCCAGCGTGGCTGAGACCAGAGGCCCCTGCAGCCTGTGCAGAGTGGTCTGGCAGCTGGAAGCAAACACAGAAAAAACCAAAGACCAGCCATTAAGCCAATCCTGACACAGCCCGAGCCGCAGCTCTCGCCACCAGTTACGAAGTTAAATGGTCAGGTAACCATTTAAAGAGCCTAAGCAATGTGTTAACTCCTTCAGGACTTCAGTCCTCCCTCAAGTGAGAGAAAGGAGCAAGATGAAGCATGTAAAAGAACAACAAGTAGTCATCGTGCTCAGTGAGGAAGAAGTCCCAGATGGGAGGCACAAGGAGATAAACTGTTTTTGGAGTTGAAATCCTCTTGTAAACCATGGAGAAAGGACTGTTTTTCCATAAAACACATGAAACTATGGGGATATGAAAGTGTTCAAATTGGTATCGAGCAAATCCTTTCATGGTAAAGTAAGCAGATGTTAAAGTAGTTGTGATCACATGAGAAATTTGAACAGAGAAAGAGTAGTCCTGTGTCCTCAGGAGAAGTTTAAGGTCTCTGTTACCAGGGATGATTTTAGAAATACATAATGACAACTTTCACCTTTGAACAGCTCATCTTTAAAACAATACCCCGTAAGTCAACATGGCCCATCAATAAGCTGTGGGAAGGCTTATGGAAAATGCGAGGGACTTCACGATTGCAGGTTTCCCCGGGCGGCTGCTACTTGTGATGAAATTGACAGCCACAAGAGAACTGTTGTTTCGTCTTGTGGAGAAATCTCCATTAACATTAACCAGTGGGACTGCTCTCCTTAAGTGAATTGAAGAAAGACTATTTTAGAGGTGGTAAACTGAGTGGAAATTTTAGGTTTCGTTTCTTCACATTGTTAGTGGGGAAAAAAAAAAAGGTTGTGGCAGAGAGGAAGTGTTCTGAAAGGTTTGTTTTGATTCTTATTACATTTTTCCCTTTTAATTACTTTTAATAAAATTTTCTGTATACGCTTTTAAAGTTTTGAACCTGCTTTGCCTTTCTCATAATCATATTTCACAGCAGAAAGTGAATGCATTGGTGATTAGCCAGCACCAAAACCTACCACACTCTTTGGTACGTTAGGCCGGGAAATCTTAAAATTGGGGAAGTCTTAAATTAGCAAACCAAAAAACCAGTACACAAAATTAGTGTTTCTGCCTGGTTTTGAACTGAAACTGCTACACTGGGAAACACCAACCAGACTTAAGAAACCCTGGCAAGGCTGAATTACCTGTGCTCCCTCCTTCAGCACAGGCACTCCAGCTCAAGCTCATCTTCTCTCAAGTCTGTTTCCGTGTGTCGGTTCTGGCACAACCCCTGAAATTACCGCATTCCTTAAGCAGCCATTAGTAAAACTTCATGCACTGTATGTATGGATATGTAAGCACACTATTTTACTGCAGATACTGTATGATTTTCATTTAATCACTTCAGCAGAAAGAAGTGCATAGAAATAGGATGATTTTGTCAACCACTTTCAAAAATTTATTTTTAACATAATAGAACTGCTTATTGTTTATATTAAATGGAATTATGCTTATCTATTGTTTCTCCTTACAAGTCTAGTGAATGTTCTATTATTACTAATTTGATATTGTCAAGTTGGAACAAGCTCTTTTGCTCAGATCTTGCACATTGCAAGCCTCATACACCAGGACAGAAGAACCTTCTGTAGTGAGATCTGCTGACTTCCATCAAGAATATTTTAAGGAGGTCTAAATGGGACGTGCCCCTCTGAGGGATGAGCACATGCTGAGAGTCTTGCCATTGCAGTATTTCTGTGTAGGCAATAAATAAACATTTCTGAAATACAGAATATTGCTTGCAGCTGTCTCTGCGGATCAGGGCTCAAGTACTGGGGGCTGAAGTACTTTTTACTACTTGAGGTTATTTAAAAATGTAATGTAATGCTGGGTTAGAGAAATACCTGCCCAGTGCACAACCCAGTGTCTGCTTGGCACCACATGTAACTTAGAATCGCTACCTTCAAGAATTAAAAAAACTAAAACATTGTTTTAGTATATGGAGGAACTTTTTTATATTCTTATGGTAAAGAATACTAAAATTACCTCTGGCCACCATATGCATTGATTCTTCAGAGGAAGACTGCTCCATTTTGTCCTTTCCTTGAAGATATTTTTAGAATAAAGAGGCTCCACGCTGGCACAAGTAATTGTACACAGCAAGCTCTTCAAGGTAAATTTCTGCTAACTAAAGCTGACAGTGCAACGCCATCGAGGAAGCACTTAGTAGCACACAATTACATATAAACTAATATTTAGTCACACATTTTGCCAATAACCTGTGAAATCCACCAAAGAAATGTCTTCATTTCCAAGCTCTTGCATGCAAAAGCCATTGCAGGCTCATTGAGGTGCTGCCAGTAAGTGCTGAATCATTGCTTTGTGATTTAAATTTCATACAGGAATCAGTGATACTCTGGTCCTGCCTTGGGGAATAGCACCAGCACCATTCTGTCTCAGTTCTCCCATTACTCCATTCACAGGAAAAAACAAATCTTCTGAAGGGTTTTTCCAATGAAAACACTCAGAAAAAGTCTCTTTTCCCTGCTGACAGATAGCTCACCATTGGGCTGCAATTAGATTCTCTTGTTGGAAGAAAATTAAAACCAGAACTATTCTGCACTGAAAGGAACAAAAGTTTATTTTGGCTTTGCATGAATTCCAGCCACAATCTAATAACTTTGTCTGTTCTTCAGAACCCTGACAGTCCTGCCTGACAGTCCTGTCTGACAACAGATGTTCTGTACAGCTTCCTGTGATTTCCAAATTGAATCATACTGCAATAAGCTGAACACTGCAGATGGGCGCTTTAATTTCTATGTTTTCATTTATACTGGGTTTCAAGTCCAATGTCCATTGCAAATAGTCACATTAAAGAAAAATTCTATTCTAAATAGAGACCTTTTTCTGGTTTTGTTCAGGTTGTTTTTAAGAGTCATTCTGTAATTCACCATGACAAAGTTTCCTACTCTGCCAATCACTCCAGTTGCTCACTAAGTAATGGTTCTGACACATCCATTCAGTTGTTTTTCCCCTTCTTGGTTCATGTGATCTTCTCCTTTGCCAAGTGCTGCAATAATAGAATAGTCACTTTATTCACAAGCCCCTTATTCCCAGATAAGCAATCACCCTCCCTGAAATATCTATATTTACAGGAAAACAGTGCATTCATCAGAGAATTAAATCTAGTTTCTCAGCATTCCTATTAGCCACAATATTGCACATTTAAATGAGAATTAGTCACAGGGAGTGTGCTGCCTCATTCATCTGCTTAATCACTTCTACATTCCTAAACATGGAGAATTAGATATTTAGGGTGCAAGGGCACAGATAGGCATTAGGAAATATTACTGCCACCAGTCCTGATTGTGACTAGTTAGAAAGGCAGATTCCATTTTTGCAGGTGAAGATGATGGCAGTTAAATAACCTGAGTTTATTTAGTAGTCAATGAAGATGCTGGCAGTTAAATAACCTGAGTTTATTTAGTAGTCATTTGCCTCAGCTGAGGTCATGGCAGGATGGTTTTGTTTTCTGATGAAGCATCCTTCCCAGCTGCTGCTCTGGGATTAGCCACCTCTCAAGGCAACTTTGTTTCTGGACAAGTCTTCAACATTTTTCTGTGACAGAAAACAGACTTCCTCTCTCTTACACTTGTGTCACTGCTTTGTCCTTCTATAAGCACAAGAACACTTCTCTGGGAGGGTGTCCACATCCACCTCTGGGTGTGTGAGTAGGAAGGGAACTGCAGCAATTGAATGCCTGCTGGAGTTTGCTGCAGAATGCTGCAGCCAAGAGCCTTTGTTTTCCTTCACACTCAAACTTGAAACTGTCTAAATCACTTTTCTCTTTTGCTGTATTTTCAAAACAGATGCAAAGTGAGATATTTGCATTTCTGCAAAAGAGCAGAGAGATCAAGATATTGGTTTATTGTCTGTAGAGGCAGTGCAGTCTCAAACAGAATGTGAAGATTGTATGCTCCTAGCTTTTCCTTTCTTAGACACTGGATGGATAGTGGAGACATCAGAAATACTCTGCTGGCTAAGGCACCTCCATAGCAAAGTGTCATCTCTGTCAGAAAACACTTCTACACCAGCAAACTGGCATGATTTTTCTTCCTTATTATGGATTTTTACCTTCCCCCAAAAGCAGCATATTTGACTCTCAAGATCTTTTTGTTAGTGATCTTGGCCCATAAAGGGTCAAACAATTCAACAGTGCTTCTATATAGGGATCCAGCCATAGCAGATGAATCTGTCTGAGCTTTGCATGTTTTAGTTATTTTATATTAATGTATTTTCTCATTATCCCTGCAGCTATTGATGTAGTCCCTGATACCTTTTTAATCTTTGGCTGATCTTGTCTTAAAAAAGATGTCACTGACACAAACAAAAAAAATCTGAGTTTTGCGTCAAATCTCTATTTGCTGCAGATGTTCTTTTAGTATTTCTGCATCTTACATCAGACAAAACCCTGTTTTGTCCAGATGTTCTCTTTCTGGCTTGATAAAGTCTTCATAACCATCACAACCAATTTCCTGTAATCTTCAGGCTCACCCTATCCTTCTGTCTTGCCTGGGAAGATTGCCCAGGAGTATAAAGTAGATTTAGTTTGATCCCACCTTTCTCTGGAGATCACTGCCATTTTGGGTGCTCTTGGCTCTGTCCAGGACCTCAAAAATTTCCCTACCCTTGTAAGACCTCAGCAGCAGCTTTGGAGCCAAACAGGCTGGAAGTGACCCCAAAGGGCACAGGCTGCACTTTGCCAGAGCTGTTTCTGGGGTTTTTTGTACTGGTGGTTTGTGACTCACAGGCCTGTGCTGCTGTTGGAATAGCAAGCACCAGTAGAAAGCTGTCTTCTTTTTAATGGCTTTGTACTTGGTAAGGTGTGCCGGCCCAGAAATCATCAGTTCCTGTCCTTGTGAGAGTTAATTTTGTCTCAAAATGCTTACATCCCTGTAGAAATAGGTATTCAGTGCTCTAACCAAACAAAACAATTAAACCCTCTCTACCATCCCCTCCCTTCTCTCTGACATGCTGAAGCATAATTGAAGGTGAAGGCCTGCCTTCCTTTCTTTCCTTCTGGAAGAAGTTACCCTGATGGTTCCCTTAACTATCCAGGATCTGAAAATAAAACTCAACAGAAGCACCTCCCAGATGGGAACAGCTGTACGCCATCCCACTTAGTGTCTCATAGTCCTGGAAACAAACCCAAGGCTTATCTAGATGGTTTTCTGTGCAGTCCAGGTGGGATGCAAAATTTCATTAACCTGTTTCATGACAGGATGCTTGCTTCTTGCTTCCAAATCCCTGGCAAAAGAGCTGCATTCACATTGGGGCTAGAGTGCATTGGAAAATTGGGAAGGGGGCAGCTTAGCCTGAGGACGGTTCTTCCCTTCTTCTCAGCCAAATACAAGCAGTGTCACAAATAACAGATCTGTGGATGAAAGAGGAGATTTCCTCTACCTGCATCCGCCTGAGGGTGGCTTCACTGGGAACAGCTCTTGCACAGTGATGAAAAAGAGCTCAGGCAAGAAATCAGCTCCCTTAAATTCTCCTATTCCTGCTAAGCCCTCTACAATCAGCCTTTCCAAGTGATATCAACTTTAGAGCTGATTAGCTTTATGTCATATGTGAGCTTAGAGGGAAATAGCCCCATGGAGAATATATGGAATTGAGAAGACATAAAGTGTCTTTTAACTCAGGAAAAAAACAAGAAAATTTTCCCTGTCTACAAAAAAAATTATTTCAACATATTAGGAAACAAATAACAAAGTTTCTTGGTTGGTTTATTATTTTTTGAAAAAACTCAGAAAGCTATATATTTTTTTTCTGTACAAATGTGTACTCTTCAAACACCTCCAAGCCCCAGTTAGGTCAACTTTCTCCTGTTTATTATGGAACAGCAGAGAAAGTTACTTAGGAGGTAGGAGCACTGGGGTATAGCTGCATGCATAAAACAGAAAAGGGTGACTTCTAGGCACAGGTGAAAGTTTAGCTGAACCAAAAATCGTTTTCTAGAAGAAAATCTGATCATGAAGCCTTAGAATTACACTCTTCAAGGAACTATGGAGATGTTGTGGATCACAAAATATCTCAGCATTGGCTTTTGGAACAAGGGTCAAATATGTAAACATTCCTCATGGAAGAGGAACACACTCTAGAGTGTTTATTTTCTCCAATCTTTCATTATAAATCTTGAACTGAAAATTCCTAAACTTTTTTTTTCTTTTTTTTTTTTTTTGGTAAGGCTATCAGAGCAGAAATTAAGAATTCTAACCTTCGATTATTACTGAAAATTAATTTTTTCTTGCATATGTAGAAAGCCTCTGCTTATCGATTCCTGGGAACACGGTTGTGGCTCTCCTGTGGTCACGGAGTGGTGGAATGCTGCCTAGCAAAGCTCCTGAGTTACCAGAGGGACACAAGAGAGGCTGCCCCTGAACTTCTACCGAGGCCTTTCAGGGTGACGCAGCAGCAGGACACCACAAGGATAGTTATAAATAGGGCCAGGAGACCAGCTCTTTTGAAAGGCCTTTATTAAAGACAGCTCTGGGTGCGGAACCCGAGGGGTCGCGCACAGCGCTGCTGCTCCCACTGGACGATGCTGAGGAGGAGGAGCTTTGTGTCTCGGCAGAGCTGGGGCTTCCGTCCTCACGAGAGTCCTTGGGAAGGCAATAATGGCTCGTAGTCCAGGGGTATCCTCCAAGCTGGGTACTATCAAAGTTATGGTGACAGGAGACAGAATCCAGCTCTGGTCAAGAGTGGGTGACTTAGTGTGGGTTAAAGTCAAATTTCATGTACTGGTTTGTGGTTTTGAGAGGGTTCCTATAGTTCTCACAGCCTCTCACTTGAATTCAGCCCGGGGGCAAGGTCTCCTGGGAGCAGGGGAGCAGGGGAAGTGGTTCCCGACAGAAATGGATACAAATCTGGGGTGAGACGGAAAGGGGTACAAATACAGAGTATAGTGGGGAGAGATACAAATACAAGGTAAAATAGTAACATCTAACAGCGGCAACTAAAGGCAAGTCTTAGAATTCTAACATTCAATGTTTAACAACAGACTAATATGGGTACAAATACAGAGTATGGCGGGGAGAGATAATAATACAGGGTAAAATAGTAACATTTAACGGTGGCAACTAAAGGCAAGTCCTAGAACTCTAACATTCAATGTTTAACAACAGACCAACACTTCAAATTAAGACCTTATCAATTTCATTAACATCAACTACCTATTACTACTCTGAAAAAGAGCTCTCATCTCCACTATTTCATTCCTCACAGATACCAAGGCAAAGGATTGAAGGAGAGAAAACTCACACTCAAAGGAAGATTTATTGCAGAGGAGAGTTAGGGATGAGTGACAAAGAAAAGGGGTCCGGCTAAGGTTCTTAAAGGGAGCCCCTCTAGGGGATGGGAGCATCACACAACCAATGGGGAAACACTTGGGGGAGAGCATGGAACGTGACAAAACCAATAGAGTTAACAGGGGAGGGGAGAAGCCTTAAGGACAAATTAACTGCTGGAACCAGGGTGATTGACATAGAACATTCTGGAATAAAATGGTTGGATCTGGGCTGACTGACAGGAGAGTGGGGGAAACACAACTTGGATTGACAGGGCCATACAAGGAAAGGAGGGGAGGAATAGGGAGATGGACACGCTGAGTGATAGCCAAGTGGCGGGAAAACTTAGGAGTAGACAACTTGGGAGAAACCGTCATGAGGGGAGAAACCGTCATGAGGGCAATACGTGGGCTGAACCATTGCACTTAAACAACATTGAATAACTAACTTTTGCAATAAAACAACTGCAAAACTTATAAAACCACACTGCCACACATGTTCAAGTAGGTAAATTAATTAACAAGCATGGTGAATAGTTTGTTGGTCAGCTCTTCAGGTTAAATGAAGGAGGAAGAAAAGCCCTCTACAATAGTTAGACCATCCCCTTCTTTTAAATCCCAAACTCAATCCAATTTCAAGACCTGGTTCTTAGACAAACTCACCTTGTTTTGCATGTCCTGCTCCTAGACTACTTCATTAATGCCTTGCTTTGTGAATTGTTCTTTTTTCCTTAA
This sequence comes from Zonotrichia leucophrys gambelii, assembly GCF_028769735.1. Classification (NCBI taxonomy): domain Eukaryota; kingdom Metazoa; phylum Chordata; class Aves; order Passeriformes; family Passerellidae; genus Zonotrichia; species Zonotrichia leucophrys. The sequence goes on along the minus strand of NC_088200.1, from coordinate 25,007,625 downwards.
TTCTAGCTTCCTTCCTCCTTAAATCGTACTTCCTATTTTCTTTGCTCCATTGGTCACATTCGTTTTCATGCTGCTGTTGCAGCACATTTGATGTCACATTCTGTTCACCTGGAGACCAATGCAAATTTCACTGAACTGTGATGGCACTTGAGGGAAGACCCTCAGGAGGTGTTGGAGCATTCTCACAAGGCCATATCAACAATGGAGCATGACAGAGTTCAGTGACCCACTGAAGAAGGCTCTTCAGGGGCTTCTGAGCACTCCAATAGAAAAAAAACAGTTTTCCCCTTCTGATCCCCTGAGTTGCAGCCATTCATGCCAGAGCCTAAGAATGAAAAAATATTTGCCTCATAATGTACATCAGTTTTTTTCTGAGAGGAAACCTCATGTCTCAGTCCCTCCTGGGGAAGTGGGAGCTCTCTCCAGAGTCAGATGACAAGTGCACTCTGTTTCCCAGAGAGGCCAGTGCCAAGAAATACTGTGGTACTTACCTGTGTGGGCTTCTACTGTCATCCTTCCCAAGCTGCTGGTGGTACAGTTCATTAGTAGACTGCTGAAGTGCAGTTTGTTTAGAACTGAGCAATTCTTTTAGCCATGGCCACAAATGATAAAATTTTGGGCACACTTAGCACAGCTTTCTATCCACTTTGTTTTCTAGCAGCCATCATTCAGAGGTGTGCAGGCTAGCTGTTCCTGAATGACCTCCTGGGACAGATCTCCTGGCCATTCTGAAACAACTAACAAGCAGGTTTTCAGCTGGAAGTTTCATTGCCCCTTACAAATGTAAGATCTACTTTTGGAAAGGAGACAGGCAGAAAAACCTGAGTGCATTGGAGTGCCATATTCCTGAGACCTGGGAGCTTGCTTTTTGCCATAAATTTTGCCATTAATGCTTGGTTTTTTGCAGCATTAAACTCACAGAGGCGGTTTATAAAATACAATTCACCTTCACAACAGCAGGGCCAAGGCGCATGTAAATTTGGCGCTAAATGCCCCTAGTCTTCAAATTATTGATAAAATGAATTAAGAAAAGACTTACAGTGGTACATGGGCAAATATTCCTGTAAGGGATAAATAGGAGGAACTACAATCCTGTAGCAAAACAAAAGCTCTGTAAGATACCCTCAGAGTGAGGTGGTCCATGCTGAGTACACTAGGCTGTCTGTCCCTGCAGTGCCACAGTCTGTCCCATCCCACCAGCCAACTGCTGAAGCTGCTCTGGCTGCAAATACCTCCTCAGCTCCCTCCACCAAATGCAGAATTTCCGCTTTGCACCCCTGAAAAGTGTCTCATTAGATCTTTCTCAGCTCCTACCAGCTCAAGAAACTGCTCCCACTCCAAGTGTGGCTTCTCACAGCTTCCCCAGAACCCACTTTTCTGTTCAGGATTTCCTAACCTTACCTCCTTCTGCTGTCCAAATAGCAGCTTGAGTTTGAATTTCTCTCTACATAAACCCATAGAGTGATTTATAACAAAGTCATCGGTTTTTTTTCCCTTTGGGCATTCTCTATAAAAGCTTAAAAATCCTCTTAAGCACATGCTGGTTCCCATGGAATGTCCAATCCTTTGACTCGATGAGATATTTTCTCCTGGCACTGTTTAAGAGCAGGAATATCTCTGTTCCTGATACACACACTGAAATTTTTCTCTTGTCCTTTCCTAGAAACCACCCTCAGTAGAAAATACACACCAGCACTGCATGCAAGGTTGTTCAAGATAAACCAGGACTGCTGTTCCCCAACTAAAGCTCCACACATTGGCACAACCAATACCTTAACAAAGTGGGGCCTTTATGTGACTCTTGCAAACAAGGCTTTAAACATTTTTTTTTTTTATTTCCAAAGAAGACAGACTTGAGATTACACTTTTCACTGCAAGAGGTTTCTTGCAGCAACAGTGTGGAGGGAAAGAGGCAAAAGATAATAGTAGGTATTTTTTAATCTTATATTCCTCTCCAAAACCTGAGAATATTTAGGAACATTTGCACTGTGTCCTTCTCCTTCTCCTTCCTCAAGTTTGGTTCTGGTTAACTGTACAGGGAGGAGAAATGCTGCAGTAAAGTCTGATATAGACAACAGAATGACAAATTGCCATGTCTTCCAAGGATGGCAATGTTTCAGCTATAAAATTGAAGTGTAGACATAAAAATTCTGCCATTCATTCTGACTCCATAAAGTTTTGCCATTTCATAGCAGCAATTGTGTTTTACCTCCTCTTATTCTCATTACCACAGAGCTGATCAGAATGAGAAATGAGAGCCTCAGAGCAGAACATAAACTGTAAGTTACCATCCTGCTCTGTACTTGACCCTTCCAAAACCATTCCTTCTGTCTCCCTGTTCCCCAAGGAGCAGAGCAGCAGTGTTGGCATCTCCCAATGCCCATGGGCTTGGTCAGTAAGATTCCTATGATGGCTCTTTCCTCTAGTCTCCCTTAAAGGAATTATAGTGTGTTTGTTCCCCTCTCCTGCAAACCCACAGACCCCTCCAAATATGTGTGACAAAGCAGAGAAGATCTGGCAGCCAGCAGTTCTGAGCCTGGGGTCCTTACTCAGGCTGTCTCTGAGTGACCACAAGCACCAAGTAAGGGCAGAACATAAAGGCACAAGACCAGAGCCAGCAGATTCACCTATTTAACCATTCTGTGCTTTGACAAAGCAGTAATGTCTGTGTCATCTCTGGGTGAGCAGAAAACACAGCAGGGAGGCTGCTCACTGCCATAAATAAGGAAAAAGCACAGGTGTTTGCCTGATCTTTTCCTTTGAACCCCTGGCATTCACAGATTCTGTTCAGTCCCCAGTCTGCTCCATAACAGTCCCCTTGCTCCAGTTTCACCACCTGGAACTTCCCTTGCTGTGCTAAACTGATTGCTTCCTATCATACCCATGAGGCACAAAGGACAATCAACTTCATCCCCATTCTTAGCAGCCTTCTAAACATTTGAATGCTTTCCTGCCTCTACCAGGCTGTTGCTTTGTCAATGAAACAATCCCTACTTTTTGTGCATCCACAGACTCTCTGGAATTGCTCCCCATCTTCCTTTTAATCTTTGCCCCTGCCCACTCAGCTGAGGCCTCCAGATGAATGGTTTCTGACCTTCCCATTCCAAAGGTCTGGGATGACCCTGCTGGCTCAGCAGCCCAGTTCAAAGTTCGCTGTAAGTCCCAGGTTTTCCCCAGCTAAATGATGCACTTTTCTAATGAATCTCTGGCTAGCTGTCACCCAGGTTGGAATTACAGTTGTTCCTATACTTCTGCAAAATAAAGAGGGTCTAGGAAGGAACCTCAAGTGTGTTTCTGCTCTATACCATTTAACAGGAGTGAATAAAGAGATGTCATCAACATTTAAAATGCAAGAATACAGCATTCCTTCAGAAGCCTTCAGCTTCCTGCAAATCAGTGACTGGGGGCTTAACTAATTCACTTAAGTTAAGTTTGGGCTACCTACAAATCAATTAAGAGAGTCGCGAGATCTCTCCCTTTCTCATACTTCAATTTCTGCTTCAGCATCCCCTTCTACCACGGTCATCTTTGAGGTGCTGAAACACAAAGAGTATAGTTAATACAGAAAATCAATTTGTGGAAGCATTTGTCTTCTGCCCTTCACATGTCTGAGTTAAAACCACCTCACTGTGCAAACAAGGGCCAGGATTAAAATGTGGGCTCAAAAAGACAAGCCTTTGACAAACAGACATGCCTTGAATGAAGCTGCAGAGCCTGAAGCTGAAGTAACCCATGGAAAAGAAAGGCCGTGATCCAACAAGCCTCAGTTTCATGACTGGTTCCCATTAAGGCAATTATTAGTTGTTGTTATTATTATTATTGTTGTTGCTGTTGTTTTTGTTGTTGTTGTTGTTGTTGAGGGACAAAACCCCTCCCAGTCTGTTTGGGTTTTTTAAACGAAAATCTAAACACAGCTAATGGAAGTCATGAAGAATGCAAACAACACATCCAGGGTTCTATTGCTAACACTAATTCATATTTAAACACTGACCCAGTGCAGAGCTGCCTACCTTGAAATATTTGCAGAGCTGTGGCCTCAGCTCTTGCTGCTTCATCCTTCATTTTCTCCCATTACTTCCTCCCAGACCAAGGGGAGCCATGTCTGGTGCGCAAAACTTTGCCTGATTACAGCATTTCATGAATACAGACACCATTCTACAAGTCATTTACACACAACCATGATGAGACTCACTTTAAATCATTTTCCCTTATGAAGTGCAAGTGCTAAAAGTACAAGTCTTCAGTCCCCTGAGCTGTTCTTTCCTTTGTAAAAGAATAGCTGATTCAAACCTTCTACCTGTTTCAAGAGGCTTTGGGTCAGCCGGTTTCTGGCTTAAGGTTATTTTAAGTACAAGTTACAGGCTGAATATAAAGCTAGAAGTAGAAATGTGAAGTTACAACTTGGAGATCTGTTCACTGGTTAACCTCTAGGATGATTTAATAAATCCCTTCATTACTCGATATTAAAATCAGAATAAATGAATGAACCCTCTTGCTTGTCACTAAACTGCCATGAAACCTTAAATGAAATTCTGATTACTGATTATTGCCTGGAAGAAAAGTGCTGGAAATAGATAAGTAACCATGGTGGAAACCTTTGTCTCACTGAAGAGAATGAATAAGAATTTAATAGATTACATAGCCCTGGCCTCAAGCAGACTACCACTTCCTACACCCTGCATTATAAGTGACCAAAATTTCACAAGGTGGTAAGCCACATACTGCTTATTATCTTTGATCTAGCTGAAAACCCACCAGATTTGTAAATAAATATTTGTTAATACATTTATTTGCAGATTAAACCCAACAGGTTTTGAATAAGGAAGCTTTCAAATAGTTTACCCATTTTTTTTTTTTATTTTCTGTGCATTCTTCTGAAGAGACAGGTGAATAGGGTCTTCAATTCAGTTTGATGGAGCAGTTTCTATTAAAAATGTAGATAACTTGAAACTAAAATGCCTACTCTGCAGGAATCTGTCACCTGAAATGACAGTTTTAAAATGGGGGAAAATAATCACAACTTCAGTAGTTTTTAGCTATTGCATAAGAATCCTTTAAGGTTAGATTGTAACCATGTATATATTTAGCATATCATCCTAGCATTTTATAGATACTATGCAAACTTGAGAAAGAAATATAATAAAACAAAACCTTATAATGCTCTTAAAAAAAATAATGCTTCAGTTTTGATGTTGGTGTAGGCAGAGGCTTTGTCAGTTATTCTAAAATAAACAACACTGAAAGAAAACTGTGATGAAAGGCCTGTCCTGTACTGGATTCAGCAATTCCCTGTATAGAAGGTTTTCAGTGTGCTGCAACCCAGACAAAACATGCTCATGTGAAAAAAAATCACACTTTACCAGAATACATATTTGGTGCACTACCCTACACTTATTTTCTGTGGGATAAGAAAATAGTAAAATCAAAATATAAAACATGAAGGTTGGAAAAACATCTCTCTTTTTTTTGCTCTGGCGTGCTGCTGACCTGGGTCAAGAGTTCTTACATATTTATGCAAAGAAGATGGTGCGTGAAGTTATGTGACACGGTTTCAGTCCAGACAGAACCTCATCTGGAAAGGCTGGTGATGAAGTATCTACCAACACCTACCATATTAGTTATAAGATATAATGAGAAAATCAGCTGAAGTGGAATGGCTGGTCTCCTCATGACCATGGATAATGTTTTTTGCTATAATCAGATATTGCAAACTAATGTGTTGGTAAGACATAACTGTAATTCCATCTGCTTGATGCTGATTCAGAGACTCATCAAAGCTCACCACCAGAGCTGCAGTCAGGGATCTCATTGAATATTGGTGGCAATTATTTAGATAGATACACAGGAGAGATGATAAATGCATTCAGAAAAATACATTAGGATAAGCAGTTTACCAGAGAAGCTGTGACTTCCCTGTCTGTGGAAGTGTTCAGGGCCAGGTTGGATGGGGTTTGGAGCAACCTGGGGTAGTGGAAGGAGTGGAAGGAAGCCCATGGCAAGGAGTAGAACAAGTTGATCTTTAAGGTCCCCTCCAACCCAAATCCTTCTGGGATTCTGTGTTTCAATGATTCTGTTAAAATGGCTTCATATATTTGTAATACTGCTGGAAGCCGGTAAGAGTGTCATCCTTAACCTTTTAAAGTTTTTCCTTCTAATAAATAACACTGTTATGCTGACAGAAATGGCACATTCTCTGTGAAACTGACACTGTAAGCAGGATGCATTGTTAGCATGCAGGGAATATGGATGGGGGTGGGAATTAGGTACAACAGATGTCACATTAATATCTGGCTGATGAGGAGACAGATGAGTGATTGCAGCATGGAAGCATTAGGGAAATTGATAATGGGCTTCCCAACACCTGCTGTTGTTGTCTCATCCTGCTGGACTGGATATAGCAGTGACATAGAGAGAAAAGGTGTATTACAGTTTGTAGTGCTCAGTAATAGTCAAAAATAGTCATGTTCAGCAATTTATGCATGTGTCTATTCATCATGCACCAGCATACAGTAACCAAACCCAAGAAAGAAAAAAAATGAAAAAAAAAACATTTTAAAGCCTGCAGAGCAATAAATTATTTTATTTTGCTGGAGGGAAGCTCATCCAAACCCAAATAATTGGCAGTAATGAAAAAGCCGAGTGAATTTTAAATATTTCTTTTTTGTCACACCAAAGTCAGCAGTATCACTTTCCCTGTGGGCTTGGCCCAGAGGGCTCAGTGCCAGCCACTTGCTCCAGACCCTGCTTAAGGTGTGGGCTCAGGTTCACACCTGGACGGTAAAGAGAAATTACTGGGGCACCATGAGCATTACGGTGGCCTCTCCTATGTTCCTGCCAGCGAAAGTGGGGTTTAAAAATGAGGGGAAATGAAGTCAGTCTTGTTAAAGAATAATTTCTGATACCTGCAATGACTCTGACAACACAAATTAAATTCCAGTTCCAAAGCCCCAGCTGGGAACTGTCCGTTGCACATGAGATGAGAGAATGAGCTCTCAAAATATCAATTCTTTTCGTGATCCCGTTTTACCATTTTCCCCTTTTACTTTCACCATTCCTTTTGCTTCCTTAATACTCTACAAGATTGACTCCTGGTAGGTTAGAAACAGACCTGCAACCAATCTCTTGGCTGTTTTACTTGCCACAGAGCACGGACAGTTTTCATTAATCAAGGAGATAAAGGGTGATTAAAACATCAAGGGACATGAGCTCTGTGTGTAAAGAGGAGGCCAGGCTGGGGTGAACAGCTGCAGGGCACACACCAGACACAATGTGGGTCCCACCTGTGCACACCCCAGCACTTGCCTCACTTTGCAGCAGAATGTTCAAAGGTTAAAAATTCACAATGTATCAGGCAATGACAGTTACTCATCAATTGCAGAGATGAAAAACTGCTGAGGTTCTTGTCGCTGCAGATGGGCCACTGAAAAATGTTTTCTGCATGATGTTGCTTTAACTGGAGATGATAACCCTGTCCCTCATCAGTGATTGTCGAACTGACAAGAACTTGCCTTTTTCCACTCTCTCAACATGAGGTCATTTGTCTAGTAAAGTAATGGGAATGCTGCTGTGACAAAGTAGCTTCAAAACCCTCCAGCAAAGTGGAGAAATCTCATGTTGGTGGTGGGGAGAGTTGTGCTACTGACTTTTCGCATGATCTTGAGTGAGTCATTGTCACCACTTTTTTTCAGTCCCCTCATCTGCCCACCTCCACCCCAACAATTCTGTGTGCAGGTGCACAAAGATTACCTCTGCAAGATAACTCCAAATTCTCACCCTTTTCCAAGACTCCAGCAAGTGCCATAACAATAGTAAGGATTTGCCTTTTTTAATGGCAGTCTGAAGGTGCATGAAAAAAGGCAATCATGCCCTTCTGCACATCTTCCTAGTTATCTCTGTGTCTTGCATATATTTATTTGTCTTTCTGGCCTGGCAGATGTAATGCATGAAATCTTTAACTCAGTGTTACTGCAGATCTCTTTTAACAACATTCAAAAACTTCTCAGGCCTGCAAATGCAGTGAGCTCAGCTAAGCCATGTCTTATAAATCAAAATATCTTAGAGACCTACAGCAAAACACATTATCCTCAGACTTCTGCCCAATTCCCAAGGTACAAAGGCCAGGCACGTCTTTCTGACTGCGTGACGCAAAGTCTAAGGAAGAGCTTTTATTCCCTCTCTTTTATCCATGGAAAAGCAGCTGCTTCACCACTAAATGGTGGGTCCGTGCACTAATAAAAACCTATCCAGGCAGATGTTCAACCTATCCTAAAATTATCATTCCCTTTCTAACAGAAGAGATGAGCTTCAGACAGCTTCTCTTCAGGCTTTCTGCCTGGCTCCTGTCCTGACAGGCAACATTCCCAGAGACTTTAGAGTGCTTAGCATTTGGAGGAAAAACACACAAATAGGTATCTGTGAAATCCTGCCCAAGGCAAAACCATAACACCTTGCTCCTTCTTCTGGTCACTGGCCAGCAATATCAGAGTTTTTCCAGCACTGCTCCGTCTTTTCAGCAGCTCAGAATCTGGTAGGGTGGTGACAGGCAACTCTGAAACTCCTCTGCAGAACAGAGATCCTGGAACACCTGTCTGTTTGGGTGGCCCTGTGTCTTTAGGAAAACATTAAAAGGCTGCAATCCCAATTCGAACAGAAACCTGCAGCACGGGTGTCCACAGCTGAGGCTCCAGGGAAGAGCCAGCTGAAGAAACTGTCCCTTTCATCACTTTTCACTGATGCCTCTAAGAGGCTCTTTATTCGAAATAAAACAGCAGTGATGCTGCTGCACACATCCTGGGCACTGCAAATCCTGCCATTTAGTTTGCCAGAGTAGTGCCTAAAAATTTTAAATTTAACAAAAAATGCAGTAACTGGCTTTTTAAAATGGCCAATCTCCCTGGCATGCATATTCCCAAAGTGGTTTCATCAAATAAAGTTTCATCAAATAAATTTCAAATAAAAAGACATTTAATAAATTTAATCTCTTGGTCTTTCAAAAATGGTGCTTAAGTGCACTTCTTTTTGCCTTACTCTTAGAGTGTACAATATAAAGGAAATGCAGAGTATAGAATTAATTTGTATTCTGCTGTATAGGACTCTTGCAGAAATAATGAAGCCTGCACTGGTGAAACTAATCTCATGTAGTTACAGGTGTTACAGGCAACCTAATGCCATGGAAAACTTACTCCAGCAGCATCAAGTTACTCAGTATTTTAACTTGCCCCTACCCCATTTAGGATTTCCAGTCAAATACCAGGCAATACATGCAATTGTGTCTTTTTCTGGTGTTCCAGAGAATTACTTCCCCCCGGCACTTGTGGTTGCAGAAAGATTATTTGTTTAAGAAACAGATTTTGGAAGTGTACAGCTCCAGGATCCAGAAAGTTATAAACCCTCAATCTGCAAAGTTCTGTAAGACCTGCAATGATAAGGGTTACAGAGACATGTGAAATGCTGCCCTTCTTTGGACATTTAGGGATTCTTTTGTATCAATCTGCACCAACCTGTCAGAGTGACTTTGGTTATCTTGGGAGAGGAACAAACCTGTGACCTTTGAGATCAGCTCCACGCTGTGCTCAACACCAGGATTAAAACTGAGCCATCAACATTTCAAAAGCACTCAAGCTCCCCTGAGATCTGAAAAACTCCAAAATAAGGAAAAAAAAGAAATTCAAGCATGTATGCTTATACACGAGCATGAATTATCAAAAAGCTTCCAAATTTGCCATATTGAAGTGTTTTACTCTAAACATTTCTCATCTGTTTTTCTAACTGGAACTCACAATAGACTGAGGGAGATAATCTCCAAGTTCATTACTGCTTGTTTCTCTGTTTGAAAGATTTAATTTAAAGCTTAATACCTTGAAATATGTAAACTTTGCATTTAATCAGAGCAGCATCAGTTTCTACAGCCCCTTTTCCAATCACTGCTGCAATTATAGATCAGCAAACCACACTCAGAAGCAGGCAGTGGCTTCTGATAATTTTCTGGTTTAAAATTTCACATTTAATGAAGAAAATTTAGGAAGATTTTGTAGCCCTTTTAGGGGAGCAGAAACTGTCTAGAATATTATTTTTATGGCAGTGGAGGGAACAGTTTAATTTTTATGCAGGCAAGCTTTCTTACTGAATATTCTTTTGAAGTGACTGTGTTTGTCTTTCAAAAAATTTAAAAGTTCTTCTCATCTCTTATTTGCAGTTTTTAAACAGAAAATAACTTCTAAACAGAAAATAACTTCCAAATTTCACTTGAACTCAGAAATATTTTAAACATTCTAGCAATCATTGAAACAGTGCTTATGTGCTACCTATGACATTTTGGGATTTTGGCCTTTTTTTCAGCAGAATCCGAGAAGATCCTGTGAATTCCTCTTATGCATCTTGAAAAAGCAGGAACTTGTCAAGGACTAAAATATACTCTTACTCTGGAATTCTACAGTTAGCATATTATTGTTGAAGATCTGATTAAATAGGAAGGGAAAAAAGAGCAGCAGGTATCATTACTATATTTTGATGTGATTGAATACTGTGAGGTGTCTCAGGAAAAGAAAAAATACAATGTAAAAGCAATGTTTGTATTGCTTTAATAATAAATAAAAACATTCCTAAAAGTAACTAATGTTTTGATCAGGACACAAGAAGGCCCTTGTTTTTAACAGCAGGCCATTTCATGTCTTTTATTCAGAATATCTTGATGTTCCACTAGCAGATCTAGGGCACACATTAAGGTACCCAAAGTTTTAGGTTATTAAAGGATGTCACTGAGGACAAAAGAATGAACAATTATCTTGTGTGCAGCAGATCTCCATCTGTATGAGGCATGTTATTTGCTCACAGAACCCGCTGCACAGCACCATGGAGTGAGATCATTCTCCAAGTCCTTACAAATTGCAAAAGTTTTGCATAGACTTTTTGTGTGAGCAGCACTCAACCTTGCTGGTCTCAATTCCTCTAAGATCTACACATGGAATTTCCAATCAGAAGAAATAAAACTTGACAATCAAACCTTTGACAGCACCACCACCACTGTGCTAATTCTTCAGGTTTTTGTAATCTAATTTCCATTACCCAAATTTGCACAGTCCACTGCTAATGTCATTCTGGTTAATTGTCACCCTGGGGAGATTTTGAATAATTTGAATTCCTCATAACTGCAATCATAACTTGTCCTTGCACTTAAGTATCTAAAATCCCAAACCAGTCAAACATATTGTGGGTATCAGGAGTTGCAAACCCTGACCAATTCCCTTATGTGAAGACAGCATATTTTTTCTCTTGGCCCTGATGTATTATGAGTGGATAGGAAAAGGCTTTACTCTTCAAGCAGCACTTCGGCATCACAGAAAAATATCTCTGCTAGAAAAATTCACCAGGTAAAGCTAAGTGTAGCTCTGAGATTCCTAGTCACTGAATCAGTGGAGCTGAAACATGGCTTGCCAAGCTACACCAAATTATCCCCTACTTCTCTGCTCCCTGAGCTCCATAATTCATCAGGAATTCAGCATGGGAAAACAAGGCATAAAGCAGAGGTGTATTCAACAAAACTCTTGGATTTTTCGGAGCTTAGCCTAGACACTGAGGCAGAAAAACATGACTGACAAGCTGGTTAGTGTTTTAAAGACCCAGAGAGGAAAGAGTTCTCTTAATCATGACCCAAGTGACCCTAAAAGAAAAGATTTCCCCCAAGTCCTATTATCCATGGAAGAATGGGAAGTGTGTGACAGGTGTACTATACACAAAGGGAGGAATGTGCAACGAGAGCTACATTGCAGCCTTTTATTAACTCCTACCAAGCAGTGAAGCTTCTCCACTATTAGCAGGGGGTCAGGAAGAAGAGTGGGCAGAAAAAATTTCTCCTTTGCCTTGACTTCTCACCTAAGACTTCCATAATGTAAGGTTCATGCCCAAATTACACCCTGCTTCTTGAAAAGAAAACCTGAAAAAATAAACTTTTCAAGCAGGTCAGACAGGCCACTGATTTTGATTCTTATCTGTGTCTGAATGAGTCACATTCTCACAGCGCTCATAATACATAATGAACATTTTTCTTTCAGTGCGCTTCTTCTGAAATCAAAAACACTTCAATGGTTTCCTCTTTTTCTCTCAAAGCAGTGGTTTTGGGACAAGAAAGATTGATTTACCAACACATTCCTGCAGCAGCAGGAATGTATTTTTCATGAGCAATTATTTTGCCAGCGTTTGTTTTATGACTTTACATCTCTTTTAATGGAAGAGGCAAGAAGAAATAATTGTTTCTATCTTACCATTTGTGTCTTCACCTTAGCAAAGGGGTCTTGGAAAAAAGGCAGGAGTGATGTGTTCAATGAATTGCCAATAATGATTTCAGCTTTGTTACATGTGCATAATATTTTCTATAAACAGAAAAGCTGTGATTTTGGGATACAACTGTCCAAAAACAGATCAAGGCACAGCAACATGTACATGACACCCAAAATTTGGCAGAATCATCCTGGTCCCTGGTTAATTTAGGGTCAAGAGATGAGTGACTAAAGTGTCACATAATTCCACTAAATACCCCTCACTGGTAGTTTTTGTAATTTGTGACTGAAGGAAAGCTGGACACAGCACAAAGCACAGTGTAAATGTTTAGACTGAAATTATTCCTGTCTGGACATCCACTTCCAGTGCTGCTTCACTTTATATCACATCATCCTCTGATTTTCATCACAAAAATTTTACTACAAGGCATATATCAAGTTAGAAACCTTGAAAACTCACTTCTACTTTAAATTCATGTGTTTTTTGCCAGGATGCAAGGAAGCAGAGGAACTATTTAATTGTGTATGTCATCTTCTTGTGGCATTTCTGGCTCACTTACCTGCTATGCTCGTCTTTAATGAAGACGTAAATGGGAGACTGCAGCATGATACAGGAAAGCTGAAGTCCAAGAGGTCCTGTTTAAATTTGTGCATTATTATCTCATATGCCCACAGTGAATAGGTCATAAAAACAGGTGTTTCTGTTATGATCGTCACTGGCATAAAGCCAAGCTATGGAAGGAGGAACTGAATCCTACAAAGGAGTGATGTTTACGTGTGCCAAATATTTCTCTCATGAATCTGAGCATATCCTGTAATTAACAAATTTATGCTAAGAGTATTAATGAGATGCAGATAGTTTATCCCTGGATAAGTGGTGCCCAAGGCAGCTAATGATTTATTGAAGGTCAAATGTGTTAGTCATGGTAGAGTACAAAATCCTCATACCCTCAAAGTCCCGAGATCACATCTTAACCATGGCTGTGCTGGGACAGAATGAATAAATCACCAAAGACATATCCTGGTCTATCCTCCAGGGAAATCAATACATTCCCACCAAAGAATCACCTTCTGAAAGGAAGCCATATAAAATCAACCTAAAGCCATTTAAATTACATCAGGTTTTGTGTATTCTTTTGTTGCTTTCAGTTTTAATAGTACTTGCCAGTGACATTCTATTTGGCTTGTTTTAACTTTTTCTGGTTTTATGAACTGTGTCCTAATACTCGTACTCATATGTGCTGTACGTGAAGATGATAGGACAAAACTGGCTCATTTGTGATCAATTTCTGTTCCTGGTAATGCAGGAATGAGAGGTCCTGCAATGAGGATATCTCAGCACTGCTCTTTTGGTCACTGAACCCCACTGATTCTCCCTTATACTGGCAAGAATTTTGAGCCTTCACCCCAACAAATATGCTTTGTTTTTTGTTGTCACTGAATATTCTGCTTAAAGAGAATATTTCAGGGAATGTTTTATTTGCTGAATCTCAACAGAGAGATCAGGCACTGAATTTAGAGAAACTAACTCTGTAACTGTGGATCCAGGCATTATTCTTCTCCATCCTCTGCAAATGCAGCAGCTCAGACTCCAGCACTCCATGGGAGAGACCCTGACAAATAGAAAGCCAGTAGCTTATGACTGTGCATTTGGAGAAACCTCCCTTACAGAGAGTCCTTCGTCCAACAACAGGATACTTGTCTTCATGTCCTGAGCAGTTTGGCAAGCAGCCTTTTGTGCAGCATTGTTATCCAGGAGTACAAGGATTTGGCTTGGGAATGTGGTGGAAAACTCCTTCCACAGGTTAGAATGCTAAAGAATTGGAATCCTGCCTCCCACAGCCCAACAGCTGACACCCAAGTAGTCCTTAAGTCATGAAAACAAACACCAAACTTCTCCAGATTCATGCACTGAGAGGCTGAATTAACTCTATGGGATCACTGTACACTGCATGAGATAAAACACACGTTTAATTCCTCTGGCTTCACTGCTATTCTTATATTCTTGTTCAGTTGCCAGTAGACCTGAGTTATGGTTACATTACAGAACAGATGCTAGAATGGCCCCTCAGAGCATAATGAGATTGACACACATAAGTGACAGACACATTTTCCAAAGCATCTCAGTCTGACTGGCATTGCCATTGAGGCTATGAGATGGCTCAAATATCCTTCCTTCTTTACAAGGCAGATCAGTGCATTTGTGTAAATGTCAGCCACATGCATTAAACTCTTCCCTCAGCTTGGAGGAATATCACATTTTAAGATCCAGTGTTAGGAAAAGCAATATTTACTTAGGTCTTGATCAGATAGTTGTCAAACACACTGACAATGAGAATCAGTCCTCTAAGAAATCATTTAACTAGAGAAATTAAAACAATCACAGGTCATGCTACAGTTCAAGGCAATATCTTGTTAGTTCAAGGTAATATATTCCCAAGACCACCTATAACCAAAAGGAAATTGTATGTTTGCCTTGCAAACAAAGACAAAAAAAGTAGCTTAGCAAATTATGCTAAAACCTAAAGAGATATTGTAGGAACATTTTTCTTCAGTGTGTAAAAAAATACATCCTGAAGTATATGAATTTGAGTTTGTTCTTCCTAAATAATTAGACAGAAAGAGGGTTTGGGTTTTTTTTAAGAAATGAAAACAAATGTAAAAATTTTGACTTGCACTGGTTTCAACTCTAAGACTGATGTGATATGACACAGAACATGGAAAAAGTTGCACCATAAGTGGCTTTAAAAGATCCAACTTCCAGAAGGAAGAAGAGCAATTTGAGCAGTTTATGTGACCAGTTACAGAATTTGATCATGCAGAAATTATACTCATTTAGACTCCAAAAGCATATTTTCGCTGTAATCAGCTATTGCAGTTCTTAAGAGTCTTTTATCACACAATCTGTGTTTCTTTAATCTTGCTTTATGTCTCTAGCTCATATGTCTTTAGCAGTTTTACTTAACAGCAACAGAAGTGGTTTATTCACAGGTTTATTCAAAGTCATGATAATCCCAAACCAATCACCATCTTGACTATCAAAATTTTGGTTCATCTGTGTACTGCCACAACATTTTTTTGCACACCCATGTATTTTTCCAGACTACCAAGCATTAGTAGCTTGCTGCCATGATCGTTTACTTTCCCAAGATTGTAGATGGCTGCAGAGAGTCAGATTTCCCCCAGAGGACTGCTGGACCAACCGTCTGCTGCTGTGATCAGAAAGGAGTGCAAACCAGCTCTCCTATGGAAATCCAGCATGGAAATCAGATGCCACCACTCAAAACTGTTCACAGGGCTTGGTCAGTGTATCATCACCAGCTTAAAATGTATTCCACCAGATATTATCAGAGTCAGAGGAGGGGTCGGGGCACCCCACAGGAAGATCTGGTGTGACCCAGAGCAAAACTCAAGCCCAAGTCAAAAAACTCAGCAGTTTTCTATTACAAGGGGTTTTTTTACCTTTCCAGAAGCATTTTGTTGATGCTCTCTGCTGGCAGAGTGTGACTCTGGGCTAGACAATGCTTTGTTTCGTAGGAACCAAAACTACTATGTGTAAAAACCTCAGATGTGGAAAAGAATCTAACTCAATTTTACTCTGTTCTCAAGCAGATTATTCTGAATGTTGCATTAATTTCTTTCCGCATGCTATGCTCAGCTTGACTCTAATAAAAGAAAAAATAAAAAAGAGGGGAAAAAAGTAAAATAAGGATATTTTGGCCAGCTCTCATCACCACTAGTGGGAAAAAGAGCAGATGTGCCACCAGGGGGTTGACACTCTCTCTACTGTAAGTCATTGCATAGGATGTGTAGGACATTTAATAAGGGGAGCTGGAAAGTGTTTTAACCAGCATGTGTTTTCATTTCATAGCTACCTTTTCCTTTTACCAGCACAGCAGATGTGGTTTTTTGCTTACAGATGAACATTAATCCTGTAATGATAAGAGGGATCTCTTGCAAGGTGGAGGCTTTTTGAGAGAGTAAAATCTACTTATCCCCTGTAACCAGGCCAAAAGGGTGACTCTCACCACCACAGGAGGAGATTTCTGCATCTGTTCCCACCTCATTTTCTTAGGCTTGCCTGCTGCCAGCAGGTACAATATGAGTTGCAAACACTACCAGTAATCATTTACAGTGAAATATTCAGTGCCATGCCGCTCCAAGGCTGGTAACAGTCTCAGGCACTCTAAAACGCATGTAATTTCCCCTGAGCTCCCACAAAAGCAGAAGCATGCTTACCATAAACACCACAAACCATTGAAACCTAAGTGGCATGTGGCAATAAAGGATGAAAGTTTCATTTTATTTTAGATCAGTGAGTATGAGCACATATAATGGGATTAAGAGAGAAAACTCACATCCTTCTGTACTCATATGCACTTTAGGAAAATTCTTCTCTTCCCCAAACAAGCACAGTTAAATATATAATCCAAAGATCCCCAAAAGGAGAATAAATGGCAGGTTTATTCCCAAGTACCCCTGAAGTACCACTACTCGTAGTGAAATTTTTTGTTAAAATTTTGCCAGAAACTCTTCAGAACTCCCAACTGTTTCACTCACAGCTGTTTCCCTCTACTGCTGACTGCAGTGAGTGTAGGGCTCCTAGCTGCCCATGGGCTTAACATTCAGGTCTTGAGGTTTTACAGAGGACAGATTTGGGGTTTCTATTGCTCTTACATGTGAGTATCATAATCTGCAATAAGGTGTTTTCCAGAAACAAATTCTGGCATGGAAAAACTTCATTTTAACATTATGCTTCAGACATCTTGTCATAGGCTCTGCTGCAGTGTCTTGTAAACAACATTCTGAAACAGGAGATCCACAGCAGTGTTTTGACTGACACATGTCAAATACTTTCTCTAAAAATGTCCTTTTCCAGTGATTTTGAAGGATTGTGATTATATTCTGAAATGCAAGTGGTATTTTAATTCCTGTCCTCATTGAGAAACTTCCTTCCTTGACACCCTGTGCTATTATGTCCTCCCAACACCAGGGCAAAAAAGCAGGAAAATTTCTTCACATCCTGTCACAGGCTGCCCAGGGCACTGATAGAGTCACCATCCTTGAAAGGATTTAAGGATGTGTAAGTGTGGCACTTGGGAATGTGTTTGGGTGGTGGGCTTGGCACTGTTGGGTTAGTGCTTGGACTTGATAGTCTTAGAGATCTTTGGCAATCTTATTCTATTCCTACCTTATTCTATCATTCAAAATTCTCTACAAACTGAATTTTCAAATTTGTGAAGAATCATGTAGGGAAGAAAAGATGAAAAGGAGTAGCCTCACCTATGTAGATGTAAGTCTGACAGACACAAGTGGAAGAACAGGACTCGCTAAAAAATATATTACTGGAAATGCAAATTTCCCCAGACAAATGAATCCCATCCTGCTTGTAAACAACAAGTGGCTGGACAGGACAACCCAGGGCCTGGCAGCCAAGGTTCTCATCTCCAAGGATGCTCAGACAATTCCCTGACAAGGAGACAAATGGTTGTGTATTTTTAAATTTTTTCTCCCCTAAAGAGCCAGAACCCTCTTGGGATCCTTAAAATTCCTGCCCTTAGGAATGAGAACGATCCAGGATGGGCCAGGTGACGCTTTCAGTGCTGCCCTTGTCACTGACTGGGGTCAGTGCAAAGGAGGAGTAGATGCAATGTTGAGACTGACCACACCACTGCTGCAGAACTTAACAGCCTCCTTCTCCAAAGCAGCAGGAGCTCTGATTTAGAATTTTCAGCTCATACTGACTTCAGGAAGGACCTGGTTGGCCATCACTGGTAGAAATTTGGTATTTAGGGCTGAGCAGGGTGGGGTTATTCAGACTGCTGTGATGTGCCCAGACCTTTCTTCTGAGAAGATATGTCAAAGGTGGTAATGGAGAGGTAGAAAAACTCTCCTGTTGCTTAAAACACTCCCTTCCCCTCAAGCCAGGCTTCCAGTTCTCACTCACTTGGTCACTTCCCATGGGCTGTGGGAAAACTCAGCAAACCAGGGAGGCAGAGAGGACCCTCCTGGGAGCCTGGCTGCACTGATTTACAGCTGCCTGCACAATTCAGGTGAATGGATTTGGGAGCACAAGAAAAGACAGATCTACCCTTGCAGAGTGACCCCACCACCTCCCAGGAAACTTTGACAAGGTGTCAGGAGAGGGGATGAGACACAGGGCCAAGCACACGTGATGCTGGTAGCTGAAGTAGAGCAACATGCAAATGTAGAAATGGAAAAAAGGAATTGCTGTTTTCACTTTCTTCTGATGCTATGTGTCTGCAGAGAGAGGTGGACGTCTCATTGTGATTTCACTGACTCATGGACGGTGACATCACTGAGTGTCAGACTGTGACATCTCCAGGGGATTGACTGTCGCGTGTCACTGCTTATAGCTGGATGTCAGCAGACCCTGGGCCAGTCTGGCTTGAGACGAAAATGGCCACTGAAAGAGATGGCAACTGCCCCATCTGCCAGGACTCTTGGAAAGATGTGGCTTCTGCTCTGCCCTGTCACCACCGCTTCTGCCTGGGCTGCATCCTGCGGTGGACACACAGAAATCCCTCGTGTCCCCTCTGCAGGACCCCAATAGAGACCGTCAGATTTTCTGAGCAGGATGAATGGGACTATGTACAGTTGGTCATCACCTCCCCTGCAGAGTCACCAGAAGACCGCAGCCCAGCAGGGAGGACTCCTGACCACCTGGATGAGAACAGCCTCCATGGCCCTGAGGTGTCCCCTCCGTCTTCCCCACAGGAAACACTGTCCCCAGCTGAGCAGGGTGCTGCAGAGCCAGAGCCTGTGGGTGGCCTCCTGCCCGACGTGTGGGCAGGATTATTCCAAGAAAACCAGTTTCTCCTGGAGCCCGTGCGGCCCTGGCTGTGTGAGAGGCTGGAGCGAATATACCGGGGCCGGTGGTGGCTGGTAGAGGCCACAGAGAGCTGCATCCTGCGCTACCTCTGCATCTGCGGCCTGGATGCCGAGGCCTTGGCCCAGAGGCTGCAGGTCTTCCTTGAGGGGTGCACAGCTCCGCTGGTCCATGGCCTCATTGAGGCTGTTGTAGCCCAGTGCAGCGAGGAGGCCCAGAGGCTCCTGCATTCCTACACTGCTGGGGAAGAGGACAACAGCCAAGCAGAGAGCAGCAGCTCCAGCAGATCTAAGTCCAGCAAGTTCAGCTCCAGCAGCTCCCAGGACAGCACTCCCACCAGTGTGGAAGAAGAAGCTGGTACCTCAGAGGTCGCCCACCTCGGGATTCCCAGCCACCCCACGCCTGTGTCCAGCCCTGCAGAGGGGGATCAGCCCCAGAAGGAGCCGGAGCAGCCGGAGCAGCCAGCAGTGGCAGGTCCCTCTCTCCAGGGCAGCATCTGCAGCCCCTCTGCTCCCAGCCAGGGCAGAAGCTGCTTGCCTGGAGTGACCCGGTGTGCCCAAAAGAGGAAGGCCCCCAGGCCTCTGGATTCTCCCCAGCCCAGCAAGAGGACATGATGGGACTGACTTGACCCCTGCAGCCCTAAGAGAACCTTGTCATCATTTCAGATTAAATGATGAAACTTCATCTCTATCTTCATTTGCCATTTCCCATCCAAGGCCAATGCATCCACAATGCATTTGGGAAGCAGCTTCACCTTTCCAGGTTTGACTTCCAGAAGGCATTTGTGAGGTCTCCATTCAGTCAGTCCCAGAAAGACAGGGGTCTGAATAAATCTAAAAATGTTGGAGTCCCTCAGTAACTCAGAGAGAGTCTGACATCCTTAAATGCGAGCACATTTGAAAATCTCACTTCACAGACAATTTGGCTTGTGAAAGAAACATCTGAATTAAGAAGCAAAAAAAATGTGGAGAAATAGGATTTCAATAAAGTTTTTGCAGTTTTATGAGCTAATTTGAAATAGATTATTGAAGTCTTTAAGCACTTAAACCAGAACCTAGTAGTTGCTAGGCAGCAGTGCCTTTGGTCTGTAAAGACTGCTCTGAATGTGAGGTCAAGGGCAAACACTCTTACAATGGTTGAATCAGTTGTTCTGCTCCAATCAGTACAAAAGGTGTTTATCAATGATCTCCAGGGCCAGAAGGTCAATATCTGACAGACAAGGTGAAATTAAAGATTAATAAAAATGGTGACCAGAAGTTTACCATTATTTTTGACACTAGAAGTTATTTAAAGTTGCAATGGCAATCTCACTTATCTCACATAGAACAGTGCACACTACACACAACTGGACAGAATCCGCTTGAAATAATATATTATCTACAGTATTAGTAATGAGTGACAATGTGCCCCATCCCCACAGCAGTGGTGCAGTTGTAAAAATAAAGTCACCTTTTAATCCCTAATGCTGTGGCTGATAATTTTGTTATATTACACTGTAATTATTGCACAGCAAGTTGTTCACTCAGGTGGAATAATGGACAAGGATGAGCAGTTTTTTAATCTTTCTTCTCTCTCCTTCTCTCAGTCTTTGTGCACATTTCCTCCCACCCTTCCTTCCCTTGTCATGCACACGTGTGTTTTCAGGTCCTGTATATGTTGATTTTTATGTTAAACTCTGCAGATACTGGTTGCTTATTTTTGTTGCACCTGACAGGCACAGGATGCCACAACACAATTTAGAGAAGAAGTCATGGTGAACAGCTTACACTTAAAGCAGCTTGTGCTTAAAGGGAAGTCCATATATAGGAAAGAAGGCTTTTATTTTATCTTGAAACCAGTGGGAGCTACAATTTCATATGTGACTTTTGACCCGAATGTCTCTGGAGTCAGACTCCAGGATACCTCATTCTAATTCTGAGGAATTCCTTCACAGCATGGATGTACCCTGGAGGTGTTGGTCCTTGAAGTGCACAGTGCCTTGGAGCAGTGTTCCAGGGGTCAGGACCCCCAGCCTCCCAACTTCCCCATCTGTCAGCCTCCGATGACCTCAAGTGACAGTCAGGCTACAGTTTCTTTGTTATTTGTTTTTTGAAAATCTCATGAGCTTCAGTTCTCGCTGAAATTGTCTTTTGGCTTCAAAAGGCAGTCCATGTTAAAAATCAGTTACCAGCAGTACATGCCAGCTTCATGGCTTGAATAACATTTCTTAAAGTTATTTTCACCCATTTTCAGGTTTCTCTCCTCAGCAAAGAGGAATGCTTTTTATAAACATGTAGGTTTCACACATTTTAAAAAAAAAAACCTATGCTTTTTTTTCTTTAAAAAAAAGCCAACAAAACATCCTACCTGACTGAAGAGATAAATGACTGCGAACCATTGGATGGTCAACAAGATAGCAGCCTTTTCTGCTTATTTTTCTTTTCACTTTGTCACTCTCTAACTGTTGTTTCTCTCTTTTGGAGGCTGGCTAATGAATGGCAGGGTTTAGTAAATATTTGGTCTGACACAGCAAAACAATTTTTTTTCTGTATTTTTTTGCATTCTATTCTGGAACTGGGGGGTTAACTGTACCAGAGAAATCTTCTGTTGCCAGTGCCCATTCCTATTGACTCTGGTTTGGGACTGCCAGTTAGCGACACACAGTTCTGTAAGTGCAGCACCTTACTAGACTCAGGGCCTTAGTTGAATGTATCAGAACAAAATCTACAAGAGCACAGAATTTTAGGCAATAGAATGCTTTCCAATTTCTTGGCATCCCAAATGAAAGTGTTTTCTGCAAGACCCACGATAGCTGGAAGAGAATTTCTCCTTTTGTGAGAAAGAGCTCCCAAAGGTAAGAAATGCTAAACAAAAAGGAAAACATAAAAGCCAAAATCTCTGTGTTGTAGAAGTTTAAGAAATGACTGATAAAGAATTATAATGGAAGCCTTTGGACAAACTTTGCAGCACTGACTAAAGCCCCGTTCCAGCTGGAAGCTCACTGAGAATCAGTGCCAGGGTCTCATCATCTGTCAAACTATGGGCAGCTTGCAAACCAGTTAGATAAATGGCTTCCATCCTTGAGACATTTAAAGAAAACCAAGCAATTCTTTTACCCCAGAGGGGCTTTTGGCAGAAACTAGCAAACAAAATTAATTCGGCTGTATGCTGGGTATATGATTTGTGCTGTATTAAATGGAGCACTAAATGTGTTCCAGGGCACCTGGGCTCTTAGCCACAAATCACCTGAGCCTGTGAAAGAAGATTTGGTAAAAATTGGCATAAGTGAGAAACAGTAACATGAGCATCTTTGTGATAACAGTTCTTGATGTATATTCTAAATTTTTTAAAAGACAGCTTTTTTTTTTTTATGTCCATTTTGATCCATTCCTCTTGGAATTTGGACTTGACTGAATATTCCCCTGGCTCAATGCCAGCATCCAGAGAGAAAACTCTGCTATCATCCTCTCCTTAAAGCCTTGAAGCAAGCGCCAGCTCCTTGTCATCACAGCGATTCCCATCTCTCTTCTCTCTTCAGCCATTTGGCCTCAGGATCTCTGCAACAATCCCATCAAGCTCTGCAGAGAGCAACAGGGTATTTGTCCCCAGAGTTCTCTGTCACTCACTGGACCAGCTTACCAATGAACCTCTGAAATGGAAGGAGGTGCAATGGAGATGGACAAGGGCATTTGCTCATGAAGCTCAGAGAATATTTCAGTGAGTGATCCTCTTTCTATCTACTGGAAGGAGGATGCACTTGTGTTTGTAAGTATCACAGAGGCACAAGAGACAAATTTTGTATTGAATTTGGAAATTAGGTGAAGGAAAGTGGAAGATCAGATGGAAAGTTTTTACCAAAAAATTAACTGCTTTGCCACTCTATAAAACTTGAACTTTTCTCTGCAAAGACTCCCCAAAGCCCATTCTCTGTTCCTATTGATTGGATACTTTCAAGAATTGCCCCAGAGGGATGACACTGCCCATTATTTTCTAGCTGTTCAGGTCACGTCCATCTGTTCTTCCTTGCCCATGACTTCCTCGCCTTACTGTAACATTCCCAAGAAGACCTCTGGATTTTGGAGGTGCTGATGTTAATTCAATCTATAAATAATACAGCCTTGCAAAGAACACAGTGGACCATAGTATTTGCACATTATTTGGTCTAAATGACCTTGCTCTGATTTTCAGAGGGTCATTTTGTAATTTAATGGTTCGGCTGAATTCCTTGTCCTGCAAGATTAGGTTTCTCATTGTCTCATTCAATGAAGATGCAGCCATTCCAGACCTCCTCATGATGGAAACAGCCATGAGAATACTGCATGTGTGTGTGGATTTTCTGAAGTGATTACTTTTCTTGTCTAATCCTACAGAAAAATTATCCTGCTGAAAAAAAATTGCTGTAATTGAACTAAAACACTGCTAGGTAAATTTAATCCAAAGTATAAGTTTAATAAAATTATATGTAAATTATAAATATATATATGTCATGAATATTGACAAAGAGTCCTTGCAATGCTATTCTACATATTTTGTGTTGATGGTAGAAATTCATGTGATGGGGTTTTTTCAGTCCCTCAATTACAAAGCATGCTATAAAGCAAATTGCAACTGAATGTTTTAAGCTCCTGCAAAAAAAACATTAAGCAAAATAGCAGAAACAGTTACATTTGATCTGCATTTCCAAAGCCAGGGTTTTACTTTAATGCTTAAGGTCAGAGAAGGTAGCAGGAGAGGGCCTGTTTGCTGAACATAAAGCCATAATGGAACTGTCAAAATTCATTCTGTTCTTCCCCCAGACAGATGTTCTCATATTTCAAACATCATTGAAAATTGAGGCCAAATTTCAAGTGACTTTATTTCAATCAACTGTGTTAAACCATTATAAAGACCACCATTGATCTGGCTTAAGTATGATAAGCAGAAAATCTGCACATTCAAAATGATACTTTCTTGAATAAGCCATATTTCCAGAGGATTCAGAAAGCTGGTTTGGGTTTGTTTGATTTATTGAAGGGAGGTTTCTGTGTATAAAAGAAGTGAAAAGACCTCACATTTGTGGTTAGTTAGCTCACGGGGAACTGGTTTGAGGGGTCACTTGGCTACTACTGAGGAAACAGAGAATTCTGAGCATTTCCAAAATGTGCTTCCTTTACTTTCAGACTCATGAGAGAAAATATGTAATCAAAGAAAAAAATGAAATCATTTGAATTCAGACATTGCTTTGCCCTCCATTAAGCCACAAAATTACACTCTACCCTTCTCATTAATACAAACACAGAAACACTGACAGCCTTGGTCTGTAGAAAAAGGAAAACTGTCACTGCCGGTCACCTCATCATGATGAGAGCAGTCAGGGTTGGCAGAGCTGCTGTGCATTTAAGTCTCCAGCCAACACATTACCTTATTGTATTCACACTAAGTGAAAAATGCAAAATAAACACAATCTTTATCTCCAAGTAAGATTTTGTGAATTTAAATCTGCTCACTTGTTTTTCATCCAGGCATTTATGCCAAAATGGAATGCAATATGAATCCCACAGAAGACTCCTTTTCACCCTAATAACACTATTACTTTGTTGGTCATTTAAAGTAAGTTATATATTTTAAATATCTGTGCCTGTGAGCTCTGAAGATTTATATCTGCATTTCTTAGATAAATCCAACTGCCATTTTACATTTACAATTCTGTCCTAAGGAAGCAAGGTCATGTAAAGCAAAGAGGTGAACAACAGAGGTTTACAACTACAGGTAAAGCTCCAAAATATTCTGTCCATTTAATTTGTACAGAATTAGTTTGTAATTTAATTTAAAATTACTTAAATTAATTTTGGAAATGAATGTGTAGGAAATTTTGCACATTTCACAACACACCTTTGTGATAGTGTTTTAAGGCTGCATTAATTATGTAATAGATGATAGAGCACTCATTCAGATCCCTGATATATCTCAAACTTTACTTTTAAAAATTAAATAATCCAGGCAGTCCCACCACAAATTTCAAGCCCTGTTCTTACAGTGCTAACCTGAGCAGTGTGCAGGACACACAAAGAGCCCACCCACCCCTGGAGGGTGTCTGAAGCCAAGATCAGAGCTTTGCCAATGACTTGATTTTTTTCTGTTGTGTTTTCATTTCTCTGCAGCCTGAGGAAGACAGAAATCCCTGTTCTGTTCTCTGGTTGGCAGCACCTGTATGACCTGGGTGACCAGGAGGCTCCAGCCACCATGAGCTGCTCCTCAAAACATCTTCAGGCACCACCCTAGTGACACTGAAAATGTGTTCTGGATGTCTGCACAAGGAAAGACTGATCCCACAGGGACAACTTCCAGGGATGTGAGACACCCAAGGAGAACAAAAGTAACAGGAGACGTGGAAATTGAGGTAATATCAAGCTGAAAAACTAGACAAAACTAAATTTAAAGTCATGTTTTAACAGAGCACATTGAAAAGATATTCTGAAAGATAGCATCAATTGTTAAATCTCTGAGATAGGAACTGGAAGTAAAAGGACAAATCATGTCAGTTTCATCTGGATCACTGCTCTCATGGATTTATTTTCACATTTAAATTATACATAATGTATTGATTTAATGAAGCCTCTCTCACATACAGATTCCAAACTGTAACAGGCTGCAAGATGTCTAATCTGTGCTCTTTATTAAAGAATTCCATCCATTGCTTAGTCACATTTTCTTGTCCATGAATCCAGAGGCAAATATGATGCACCACACAGTGAGATGCAAATTACATGTTAGAAAGGTCTGGAAGGACAAAAGCTAGAGCCAGAAAAACAAGTTAATTTTGGCATCTCGACTACAGACAATCAATTTGAAAAGGAGACCAAAGGAAGAGCATTCACTAAGCTGTCACTCACAAGTTAGAGGTAAAACTAAAGAAGTTGGAGGGACTCAGTTTTGGTTGGTAATTCCTGGCTTTGAAAGGAGGAAGTTCAAAATTCAGGCTGCCCTGCTGTACCTCAAACTGGGCAAGTTAATCCTGGGACATGTCCAAGTAACTATTACTTGCGAAAATTTTGCTCATAAAAGCATCTGGCATGTCTTGGGATGCCAATGGAAGCCTATTTTCTCTGCACATCCTCTTTTCAGAAGGCACATGTGTTCCTTTTGGCTGGAGTGCAATCCAATGCCATGGGAGGGATTTTTTTTTCATTCTTTGAAATGGGCTTTTAAAAATAATTTTCTTTTTTTAAACTCACTTCATACATTTCAGTGTAGTTTAGGTTGCAAGTTGGTAAAGAGATTCAATCTCATTCTGCCTTTAAAAATTTGAGGTGGCATTTTAGTAAACACCAACTGGGTGAAAATATTCTGCTGTTGTGTTATTGCAAGTCTGGTGTAGGTCCATAAAAGTGTTTTTGGTGTATGCCAACACTTAGCTCATGGTTGAATTTAATCAGTGATAGTAATCCTACTTTGTTGAAATTTAATAATATAAAGTCTTGGGAGAGAACAGAAGTTAAAATATGCAGGGTAGAAAGAGGTCAACATTATTTGCTGTTTCCATATGGGTCTCCTTCAGACGCCTGAGCTGCAGTAGGTGGTTGTTGCAACTTCGTCTCTGCTACCTCATGACAGCTCTCAACAGACTAAAAAGCAGATGAGAAGTTTTGCTCCTGTCCCTTTTGTTTGTACAGAGACTGTTTCAATAATTCTTTTGTCATGATCTGAGCCAAAATACTCTTGGATCAGACAAATGACAGCAGTGCTCCTAAGGAAGTTTATTGGCCTTCTGAGAACCTGAAATTAAGGCTTGCATGGTTGCAATACAAACTATAAAGAGAATCATTCTTTAGCAGAGAGGGTTCGCAATAATAAAATAAAATTCTCCTCACTGTTGCAGTCAAAGTCAGAAATAGAAGTCAGTTCTATTTCAGTTCTCTGGATTTTTTTCTCCCAAAACCCTTTAGCAAAACACTGTCCAATTCACAGAAAAAAATAATAGGATCTAATATTTCAAAAATCAACAGCCTAAGTAAGATTAACAGATTTATTTTTTACTATTAACTCCTTTTGCAGATGAATTAGAAATCACCGGTTTGATTAGAAATGTGAAACTCCAGAAAAGGGGAAGTTCAGATGCCTTGAGTATTCTTAATCAGATAATGTCAGAAATTCAGACATCCCTGCCTGGGTAACTGTGAAATTAATGTTGTATTGTGCATCTTGCAGGTGTGCACACAACGAAATGACCAAGGTGTTGTAAGGCATCTGTTCTCCTCCTTCCTGTGATCCTCCTTCTGCTTTGGTCATCTCCATAGATGAAATAATTAGTGCTATAGTTTGAGCTCTGCCAGCACATGGAAAGTCTCACTCCATCCTCAGTAAATGGGGAAAGAGGCACGAGGAGTGCCAGCTCCAAGGCTCTCCCTGGAGGGTGTGTACAGGTGTGCAGGGGAGTCCCAGGCCCTGCCCCATGGGGGAATGACCACCTCTCCCCAAGGCTGAGTGAGGACAAAGCAGAAGCAGCTTCCAAAGGAAGCCCCAGGAGGACAGGAAGGCTGCACAGTGAATGGCCCGACAGAGTCAGACACAGCTCCCTGGGGCTGTGGCTCTACACACAGAACTAGAAGGCAGATTCGCCTGAGCAGTAATTGAGATAGTTACTACGCCATGACATGACATTATAGACTCTTCTTACATATACAGAAATCTCCACTTCTTGACATACATTGACTTCAAACAGCACTTGGTATAAACAAGCATTTTATTAAAATGTCAGGTTTCAGTCCTTTGAAAAGGCTGACACAGAAATCAGCAGCTCCAAAACAATTCCCTGAAATCTGCGTGAAATGAAAGAGGGTAAAACAGAGCAAGGCAGAAAACACAAACTTTTGCAACACTTGGAACCAGATATATCCCCCTCCCAAGCCCTTCTAATAATTCACTTTCATAATTCAAAAATGGTCAACTGAATCTTTCTCTCTCATGAGTCAAAAGCCTGCTTAATCTTCAGCAACAAAAGCATCCTCTTTTCCTGCTTGTTTTATTACACAAACCTTCCAGTCACCTAAAAGTAGAGATGAAGAACAGAAAACTAAGACAAAGTTAAGCTTGTGGCTGAGGTCTTGTTTTATCCACGAAGTGCCATTTCACATTCACTCCAATTTTGCAATTCAAAGTACATTAAAATTCCATAGTTTAAGGCATTACAGAATCACAAGAGGGGTCAGGTTGGAAGGGACCACTGTGGGTCATCTGATCCCACCTCCCAACTCCAGCATGGCCATTCCAGAGTAGGTGGCACAGGATTGCATCCAGATGGGTCTGGAATATCTCCTGTGAGGCAGACTCTGCAGCCTCTCTGGGCAATCTGTTCAGTGCCCAGTCACTGCACAGGGAAGGAGTTCTTCCTCACATTTAGGTGGAACTTCTTGGACATCAGCTCCTACCCATTCCTCTGGTGCCACTGCTGGGCCCTGGAGCAGAGCCTAATCCATCTTCTGAGCCCTCCCTGCGGACACTGACAGACAGGGATGAGGCCCCTTCTTAGAAGTCTCTCCTTGAGGCTGAACTGCTCCCTCAACCTTTCCATGTAAGAGAGATGCTCTAGTCCCTTCTTCACCTTTGTTGGCCTCTGTCAGACCCAGAGTCTACTTCATAACCTCTTGCACAAGGCATGGTAATATTTGTCTCTTTACATCCTTATTGCAATCAAGTGCCCAACACCTGTGTTTGATAGATTGTCCAGTATCACTAAAGGCACTCAGGACAGGGCTGGCTGCCACAGCTAACCCTGTAAAGCAGCTGATCAGAACCTGGAAGGCCCTGTCCAATGCAGCAACTTATGGTACAGTCTTCAGGTACTGGTCAGGAGGGAACAGTGTGCATGTATTGCTGGTGAGGGCTCAGCTTCTCCCTTCTGTTATTCCAGTTCCCCTCTTGCATGCTTCTTCTGAGTAGAGTTGCAGCATTCCAAGAACAGCACTTAGAAAACACAAATATTTAGAGTGGAACTCCAACTGAACCTTCAGATTGTGGTTTGTCCACATGAAAGTGCTTTAATGTGGTTGCTTTCTGGCAAGCAGCAAATTCTAAAAGATCTCTTTGATCTACTTCCATCTCCACCCAACAGGTGAAGGTAAGTCACAGCTGCTTTTGAGTTTCTGCCATGTGAAGGGGTGACTTTTCAAAGGTTACCTGGGGATGATTTTGAGCACCCTGCATTTACAAGCCTCCTTCCCTCTGCTGTCTGCATTGGCCCCCTGCAACTACTCAGCACCTGATAGGATGTTTTCCTGTTAGGCATTTCCTTCAAGAACTATTTGCTTTCACAAGTATTCTCTTTTGACATAGTTCCAGGCAATTTCCAAAAATTTCCCTCGTATGAACTATTCTTTATTTCTGTTTTTTCTGGCAGGTGTTGGCCTACAGGTGTTAGATCACAACTAAGACCCTGTTTTGAAAGTCCATCCAGAAACAAATGAATTTTATTGTATTCCCTGGGCTTTCCTTCCACACCAATGAATCTGGAGGGGAAACAACAAAACAGTAGAAGTGATGGATTGATTGAGAGCAGCCCTGCAGAAAAGGACTGAGCAATCTTGAGAAGGAAATATTGGATATGAGCTGGCACTGTGTGCTTGCAGCCCTGAAACCCCTCTGTACCTGTGTCTAAAGAGGGATGTCCAACAGGTCAAGGGAGGGAATTCTGTCCCTCTTCTTGAGTGAAAGCCAGGAGCAGAATGCCCGTGGATGTTGTGGATGTCCCATCACTGGTAGTGTTCAGGGTCAGGTTGGGTGAGGGACTGAGGAACCTGGTCTGGTGGAAGGTATCCCTGACCATGACAGAGGGCTTGGACTAGATGATTTCTAAAGGTCCATTCCATCCCCACTCTTTCTGTCATTTCATCATTTCAGGGCACATGGCACAGGGGAGAAAAATAAGTGAAATGTGATCATGGCAGCGAATTAATATGGGGATGTTCTGGGGCACAGATGGGAAAGGAACTCAAGATGAAATCTTGGGCAAGAATCCTCTTAAAGGATGAAATGTCTATCTCCTGCAGTATCTTGGGCCTTAGTTTCCCCAGGAAAGAGGGAATATCTTGGTACTCTGAAATTCCAGCTGCTGCCTGCATATTTAGACCGTTAAAAGTCCAATTCCAAATGAAAAGGAATATAGCTGCATACTTTGACAGACACTTACTCCTAATAACAGCACAAAGAAGTACTGATGAACAAACTTCCATCTTTTTCCATGTGGACTGTCAAGCACAAACGTATGGCAATGGACATCCTCCGTTTGCACAGGTTTGAAGAGAGATCTCTGCACTGAGGCAGACCCACGTGGTGGTTGCACACAGCATCCTTGCCTGACACCAGCCAAGCCTCAAACCAGGAGAAATTAGTTCCAAGTGAAGAAAGAACTGCTTGGACTGATGACTCTCAGGGATGACAACAGCCAGAGGCAAGAGGGGATGATGGCACAGCATGGCCCACGTAGTGATGGGTCCTGGGTTCTCCAGAGTCATGACAGGGTTCCTCTGGTCCTTGTACCCCACTCTGGAGGGACAGCAACTCCAGCTCCTTCCTGAGGCTCCTTCCTCCTTCTGGGGAGGAGCACAAAGGCACTGCACTCCAGAAACACAGACACTTGGGAAGTGGAGAGGGATCTGGCACTGTGGGCAAGTGCCAGCAGTAGTGGATGGGGCTGGAGCAAAACATTCCTTCCTGCTTCTGCCTGCAGCAGGGACACAACCCACAGGGGTGGGAGACTCTCACCTAGGGCTGGTGCCAGCACCCAGGTTCTCCAAATCCCAGCATTGCCCAGGGAAAGGCAATGACAGGAGGAGGCATCATCCAGCCACAGGCAGGCCATGCTGACTGGTCCCAACACTCCGCTCCTCAGAGAAAACCTTGGCGAGGTGTCAGGAGTAGGGATGAGAAATGGCATTGGACACATGATGCAGGTGGCCAAGGCAGAGCAACATGGACAAGCTGAAAACAAGAAAAATATTTTCATCTTTCTCTTGACAACATGCACTGGTGGGGACGTCGCCTGCTAATGGAGGGTGACATCAGTGACAGACCCATTGTGACATCACCAAGCACGAGATTGTGACATTTCCCTCCTCACTGCTTAAATAAAGGCACGGGCAGAGCCGGTGCCAGTCTGGCTCTGGCCTGAAGTCCTACTAAGCGAGGTGCAACTGTGTGACTTCAAGGTGTGGAGGATCAATCCAGGTTTCTCTGGTGCTTAGTGGTGCCTGCTCTTGGCAGGTCCCAGTGCCAGTCCCAGAGCAACCAGCAGGGTTTCCCCAGTCCTGCCTAGTTGGGGCAGAACATACTTGCAACACTGACAGGAAACATCCCCCGGTCGGATATGGGCAGGTGACAGGGTTTTAGGGAGGTGGGAGGCTGTCCGTCTCCCTCCTCCCCTCTCCTGCAGGGTGTGACACCAGCAACAGAGAACAGCTCCTGATCCTCAGCGCTCTCCATGTGCTGCACAGGCCAAGTATGGCCACCGAGATGAGTGGCAACTGTGCCATCTGTCAGGACACCTGGGATGATGTGGCTACTATTCTGCCCTGTGGTCACCACTTCTGCCGCGGCTGCATCCTGCGGTGGGCACAGACAAATCCATCATGCCCACTGTGCAGAGGAGCCATAGAGACTGTCAGGTTTTCTGATGATGCTGGTGACTATCTAGAGATCGTCATCACAGCCCCTGAGCAGCAGCCAGCAGCCATGAGCTCGGCAGGGAGAGCTCCCGGCGGCCAGGATGGGAACAGCCCCCTCGACCCTGTGCCGGCCCATCCCTCTTCTCCTCAGGGGACAGCAGCCAGAGCTGTCGGCGGTGTTCTGCCTGAGGTCTGGGCACAGCTTTTCCGTCGGCGACGGGAAATTCTGGGCCCTGTACAGACTTGGCTGCGCCAAAGGACAGAGACCATCCAAAGGGACCGGTGGTGGATGGCAAGGAGCACACAGAGTGCCATCTTGCATGCTCTCTGTGTGTATGGGCCAGACCGGGAGGTCATGATCCAGAGTTTGCAGGGCGTTCTGGAGGAACACACAGTGCCACTAGTCCAGGGCACTATCGACATCATTGCGAGACACTGCAGCTCGGGGGCGCAGAGGCTGCTGCGCTCTCACGCTGCCGCAGATGAGGATGATAGCCCAGCAGCCAGCAGCACTTCCAGCAGCTCCAGTTCCATGTTCTCCAGCTTCTCCAGCCCCAACAACCCCAACTCCTCCAGCCCCAACAACCCTAACTCCTCCAGTCCCAGCAGCCCCAGTTCCCCCAGCTCCCCTAGCTTCTCTAGACCAAACAGCCATGACCCCTCCAGCCCCAGCAGCCCCAGCACCCCCAACCCCAACAGCCCCAGCAGCCCCAGCACCTCCAACGCCCACAGCCCCAGCTCCCCCAGCGCCAATAGCTTCAGCTCCAGCTCTTGGACATGGACTCTAGCCAGCAGCCCCGAAGCCTCCGTGGAGGAAGAGGAAGCTGCCACAACGGAGGCCACCCCTACCAGGGCAGAAAGCCACCCCCAAGCTGTTCCAGTGTCCCCAGAGCAGGACCAGCCCCAGGAGGAGGCAGGTCCCTCTGTCCAGGGCACCAACCCCAGCCCCTCTGCTCCCACCCATGGCGGGCACTGCTCACCTGGGCAGCCCCGACGGTCCCTAAAGAGAAAGGCCCCAGATGATGAGGACTCTCTCCACCCCTGCAAGAGATCCCACCACCACTAGCAAGGCTCTTTCAACCCTTTAATTAAGAAAAAATAAATAAATTGTTATTTCCCTCACACAGTCCTTGGGCTCTGCTTCCTCAGCCTTCCCCTTGTGCCCCACCTTGGGTGGCACCCATGTCCTGTGGGGCACAGCCCTTGGCCCAGGGCCACGGGGGCAGCACCTTTTCCCACAGGAAATTCAAGGATCTAATCTCTCTGGAACTCTCTGTATGGCATCTTGTCCCTCAAGATAGTCAACAGCCCCTCCCAGTGTGAGATCAGCAGCAGCCTTGAATTGGGACATTTAACTGCAGCATCCCAATCTTTAAAAATCCCAGCCTTCTCCTCCAGCCCAGTCTCCAGCTGTCCCTCACTTGGTGTCCAGGTTTAGAGCAAATTTGGGGAAGAATCCCCCAAAGGAGCTCCGGTGGGAAAAGCAGATCCAATCGGCCCCTCCCCCCAGCTGGTCCGGGAGGAAAAAATACCTCCTTGGAGAAAGGTGGAAAAAAACCTGTTTATTAAACAATAAGACCAAAACAGTATCAAAACAATGAGACCCCTTACCACTCTAAAAGAGATGACAAACTGAGAAAACCCCGGGTTCAACCAGCAGCTCACTCAGTCTCTGATCAGTCCCTCCGGTGTTGGAATTGTCGCAGGCCAGGCCTGGCCCGGTGGGCCACAGCTGCAGCTGCCGGTGCTCTCCTGGGTGTTCAGTCCAGAGCAGTTTCAAGAGGTCCAAAGAAAAAGGAAAAAAAACCAGTCCAGGGAATTTCTTTGCCCCAGCTAGCTAACACTAACTAAAAAGCAAAAAAAGAGCTCTCTGCCCCGCTGTCTGTCCGCAGACGACACAGTCAGGAGCAGGAATGTGGAGGAGTGAGTGCAGTGTCTGAAAACAAACTGCGCGCTTCTTCTCTCCCCCCCTTCACTCTCTGTAACACTCTTAAAGGTACAAAACTTATTATTATTCAACATAAACAAGAATGAGACTATTTGTGATAAAAGCATCATATAGTCAACCCAGGACACTTGGTCAGTTCCCATGAGGTGTCCCACAACAACCCAGGCCCACAAGACCCTGCTGGCAACCTGGCTGCCCCGATTCAGACACATTTTCCTTTATTCCCACAGTTCTGTAGCTTGAACAATGAGAAGGGGTCCTTGTCTGGTCAGCAGTGAGATGTCAGACTGCCCCTTGCTGGCACAGTGCCCTTCCCAGTCTTCAGGTTTCAGGCACGGAGGACAACTCAGGAAAGGCAGGAATGCAGGAAGAGAGAAGTTGAGCTGCATCCCTGTTGCACCATCTGTGCATTTGCAGATTTTCCTTTGTTTAGGGGCCCACATGCTGTTATTTGGAGTGTGTCCTTGTTACCTCAGGAGTGCTCCCAGGATGGAGGCCCGGCCTTGTCATTGAGCAGATGAACTGCTGCTGAAACAAAAGGCAGAGAGAATTCCTTCCTGGGTTTGGAGCCCCTCTAGACAGGACCCATTCTGCTGAGCAAACAAAGCTGAACATTCCACAGCCCTAAACACAGGTGCTAAGTGTCCTTGTGCCCATCACCCTCAATCCAGCAGGGCTGCAGAGAGGACAAACTCTGACCTTAAATCAAAAGGCACAAAACCTTGTACAGGGCCTGGCGTGAAAGGCCTGGATGTGATGGCCTCTCCCAGGGAGACAGATGAGAGGCCCTGTGAACAGACACCAAGAGTGCTCCCTGGAAACCATGGCAAGGTGTCAGGAGCAGGCAATAGAGACAGGGCCAGGGACGTGTGATGCAGTGGCTGAGGGAGAGCATATAGAGATGTAGAAATGGAAACTAGGAAACAGTGTTTCCTTTGTTCTCTGAAAACATGTGCCTGCAGGGATGGAAGGGCTGCTGTGCCATCACAGTATTAGAAATTAATTTTAGATACAATTAAATGGGGACAAAATCATGGTAGTGAAAGAAATCTATTTCTTAGTAACAATTCACCTGAGCCACATGTATGCCCAGGAGCCAAACACACACACTCTCCAAAAAAAGGACTACATTTTTTCCCCTTTCCTGGCCAGGGGTGGTCCCCTTCCTCTTTTCCATTGGCTAGATACTCAGGAATTTCTATTCTCTCCTGATCACCTACTTTTCTGTCCCCTCCCTTCTCATCCTACTTCCTTTTTGGTCTTCAACCTGGCTGCCTTCCCAGCTCACAGCAACACCCAACAAATTAACTTGAGCAAATCCAAACCAGAAATAGCAACACATAGAAACAACAACTTTTGGTTTTTTACCTAGTAACCTTTTAACCTAATAACTTCAGCGAAATATTACCTCATCTCTCACAGCAGGGTAGAGGACTCTGATGTCACCAGCCTGTGGATGCTGACATCAGACAGTGCTAGTTTGTGATCTCACATTTCCTCACTGCTTAGCTTGGAGTTCCAAGGACTTGGAATGCCTTTTGGGCTGTCACAGGGGTTGGAGGCTGGTGTCAGAGAGCAGTGGGCTGTGACATGACAGGGGGATGGATTGTGACATTGTGCCCCTCAGTTGTTCCATTCAGACACTGGCAGGGCCCCTCTGTCTCCAGCCTGAACTCTACTGAGCAAGCAGCAAGGCCGAGAGGATCAAGCCAGGCCTCTCTGGTGCTGGGCAGGGCCTGTTCCTGGCACATCTCGGTGCCAGTCCCAGAGCCAGCACTCCTGGAATGGCCACAGAGACGGACGGCGACTGCCCCATCTGCCAGGACTCTCGGAAGGATGTGACTTCTGCTCTGCCCTGTCACCACCGCTTCTGCCTGGGCTGCATCCTGCGGTGGGCACACAGAAATCCCTCGTGCCCACTCTGCAGGACACCGATAGAGACCGTCAGGCTTTCTGAGCACACAGACGAGCATCTGGACACGGCCAACACCACCCCCGAGCAGCTGCCAGCAGCCACGGGCCAGGCAGGGAGAGCTCCCAGCCGCCTAGATGAGAACAGCCCCCACGGCCCTGTGGCGTCCTGTCCAGCTGCTCCGCAGGTGACACTGTCCCCAGCTGAGCAGGGCCTCTCAGGGCTGGAGCTCCCGGGTGGCCTCCTGCCCGAGGTGTGGGCCGCACTCTTCCGTGGACAGCCCCAACTGCTTGAGCCTGTGCGGCCCTGGCTGCACCAGAGGCTGGAGGGGATATTCTGGCACTGGTGGTGGCTGGTTGAGGCCGCAGAGAGCTCCATCCTGCACGACCTGTGCGTCAAGGGGCTGAACGCCGAGGCGTTGGTCCAGGGGCTGCAGCCTGTCCTCGAGCAGCACACGGCTCCACTGGTGCACGGCATCATCAGCAGCATCGTGGGCCAGTGCAGCGAGGAGGCCCAGAGGCTGTTGTGCTCTGGTGCCATCAGGGATGAGAACAATGGCCCTGTGGCCAGTGCCAGTGCCAGCTCCAGCTCCAGCAGCACCAGCAGCTCCCAGACCAGCAGCTCCTGCAGGGAGGCTCCTGCCCATGGCCCCAAAGTCTGTGATGTGGAGGAGGAAGCTGGCACAGCGGAGGCTGCCTTCCCTGGGGGTCCCAGCCACCCCCCACTTGTGCCTGTCCCCATGGAGTGGGACCGGCCCCAGGAGGAGCCACAGCAGGAAATGGGGACAGTGGCACAGATCCCTCTGCCCAGGGCAGCAGCTTCAGCCCCTCCACCCCTGTCCTGGGCTGGCACCAATTGCCATGGGGACCCTTGCACCCTGTTAAGAGAAGGGTGCCCAGCCCCCAGGACTCCTCCCAGCCCTGCAAGAGGCCAACCCACTGGCAAGTCTAGCAGGGATCTCACAAATCTTCATTGAAGAAAAAGGAAATAAATTATTTCCTTCGCACAGTCTCTGGGTGGCGCTTTCTCCCTGCAGGGCAGCAGAAGCCAAAGGCAGAGTGGGCAGCAGAGGCAACTGAGCTTGATGCAAGACTGTGCTCTCAGCCTGCCTCCAGTGCTCCTCTCTGCCCAACCACTGGCACATCTGCTCTGGCTTCTCTGTGCTGCCTGATACCAACCAGGACAACCTGCAGAGAGTAAATTTTCTGGCAGGAAAGCAGGTCTAGTGTAAATCTGATCCTGGATCATAATTTTATCTCAATGTCCCAATCAAATAAAGTTGTTTCAGCACAGATTTATTGTTACTGATAATGTTACTGAAGGATAAAGTAATAAATTTGACACAACCATTATTAAATCTGGGAAAATACTTTATAAAGCAATAGTCCTTATTTCCTATTAATAAAAAGCCGGAGTTGCCCAGTTTGAGGGAATTTACTGAAATTATATGTCAAGTGGATACACTATCCCGGGAGAGTAAAATAAAAATGACTTGTTGAAAGAGTAACCAATATAATAGTGCTGGATGAGAATCATATATCTCATGGGTAACACATGACTGAGATTAATGGGGATCTAGAGATTTAACAGCAGACGGATCTATTTCTTGTTGATCAGTTTATAAGAGAAGAAAGTTTAGAAGCCACATTGCCTTTTAATGAGAAATAAAAAATCACCTTTACAAAAAGTAGGAAATATAGTTAATTTTCAAATCTTATTATTTTAAAATACTTTAAAATAAAACTAAAAGAAGAACAGCAACTGTATTAATTCAGTAAAGAAAAATTGACTGGGAGGTGGATAATGCACTTCATTGCCAAATATTACTTTTTTTCTCTTTTTCACTTCTTTCAGTCTGTCTCCACAGCAGACCCACATCATTTTTGTGCTGAGGACCCCAGAGTTGAATGCACACTTCCCTTGACTTCCTGGACAGCCTTCTTTTCATGCAGTCCAGGGTATCATTCACATTCCAGGTTTCCTGAACATGTTGTACCTCTACCTGGAGAAGGACTGGGAGTAAGCTCTGTCTTCCTGATAACTTCAGAAACCAGCTTTAAATCTGGCCAACAGATGTAAATTTCAAACAGAAATGAACCAGAAATCCTACAAAATAAATAATAATATAAAAAGGGAAATGCCTGGGAGAGATAAACAGACACAAGAATGCCTGGAAAAGCAACATACAACTGTCCCTGGTGACAGATCCCTGAAGTATAGATGGGCTCTCCAACCACTGTGATAACTCTGCACAGTATCAGGGGCAGCTTTAGCTGGGATTAATTTTAAACTGTCCAAGTCAGACACTTTAAGTAGATAAGTAATAGGCTTTCAAATGCAAAGCCATTTTAAGAGTAGGCTGGTAGTTTTGGCATTCTGCTAAGCCTCCAGCTCTAGATTTCAGTTTTTCATTCTCTATATGCATCTTAGAAATATTGTGGAAATATTACCAGTTCTCTTTCCATTGTCTCCCAGTGGGTTCCATTCTTTAGATCTCTTTGGCCTTGCCTTGGTTTCTAGACTCATTTTCAGAATAGCCTTTAGCTATGTCAGAGGCTCAGGAAGTTGCCAAAGAAGGCTTTGGGCAAAGTTCTTTGTTTGTCATTCAGTTAGTATGAGTGAGCATTGTTCCACCTGGACAGACTCTAAGCAAGGGTGCTTTGATCCCAGTTGCAGCCATGAAGACATCTGGATGAACATGTTCATGTTTGGCTTAGTGCTTCCTTTCACCTTCTCTTCCACCTTCAGATCACCAGTGTTAGATATGTTCTTTTCTTGAGGTCCACTGCATCTCTCAGGAAATAACTAGGGTGTTATATGCTCCATTGTACAACATTTTTACATAGTTGCCATTGCTAAGCGCTACAATGTTACTACCAACAGTGAAAAAGAAAGGGCTCAACTGGAAAAATATTAGTCAGCAATGGAGTTTCAACTAAATCTAAGTTTCTTAGAAAACTTCAATTTCTTTTCTATTTTTTCAATTGTTCTGAAGAACTGGGAATAAACCACATCCCCTAAAGCAAAACATGAAATGTCATTGCTAGAACCTCTTTTCCCTACTTCTAAGACATAAAGCAATCATCTTAGAATCTCAGAGATTTGTGTCAGCTCTTTTCTCTGTCTTTTTTGACTTTTCTTCTTCTACAGAGATGTCATATTGGTTGTTTGATTAATCTGGAATCTGTAATACCTTTTCTACCCAAGTACCAATGAGGTATCATAAAGTTTTAATGAAAGGCTTTTAAATAAGTCACAGAATCTTGGAATAATTTAGATTGGAAAGAACTTCTGAACATTTGTTATTCAGATGCCTTTGGACATTTGTTATTCACATCCTTTGTTCTCATATTGGCTGACTATTGCAAGAACTACCTCTCTCCAAATTATTGGATATTCTGGACTTGCCACAGGATAGAAGCACAGAGAGAGAAAAGGGTTTTATTGACAGGATACAAAGGGATATTTGGACATTTGCAGTGATGCTGGGGACTGGAGGAACTGCTGGAGCAGCGCAAGACAATTGAATTATGAGAGCCATGGAATGATAACTCTGAGTTACAAATCACCAGTAGTTCTTTTCCATTTAAATTCAGTGACGAGGTAGGTGTCTGGGTTAGAAACACTTGCATTAATCTAAATCCAATATTCAGCAATGGATATTTGCTGAATCAAACCAGAAACTCAAAAGTAATACAATGGTCTTTTCTTTTTGCCATGGGGACCCTTGACATGCTCCCTTATTTTCTCTAAAGGAAGTAACAAAGACATGCACACACACACACAAAAACCTCACAGCAAGGTGGAATCTTGAAGTGTGGAGTTCAAGGTTAAACTTTGATTTTAGAATATCTGTGGGATTCCTCTTCATTAGACATGTTCAAATGAAGTTAAATCAGTTCCACACAAAAGAAGGAACTCCAGGAAAGGAAAATGCATATTTAGAAAGGAATCTTTTCAAAAGGGAAACCTAATTTAAACTAATATTTAAAACAACCACTGAAAAATTTAAAATTTGAAAACCTGCAATGCTTTTGGATTTTATTTTTTCTTATTTTCTTTCCTGCAGAGTACTGCCTATATAATATATTTATATAAATATAATATATTTATTTTCCTGCTATTTCTCCCAAATTTAATTATTTTAAATGAATTGTCATATTTACTGAACACCACTGATGTTGTTTTTATAACATTTCAGTCAAACTGATAAGTCTAAATTTGTATTGACCTTGCAGTGAAGCATTTTAAGGTTTTAAGACACAATTAACTTTGAAATACCCAGAAAACCTCCATCAGCTTCTTAATGAGATAACAGCAATTTAACTCCCTTTCACAAGAGACAATTACCCTTTTAATTCCTAATCAAGGACTTTATGAAACTGATCAAAATGATCCTTTGATATTCAAACAAAAACTGTGGCATTTTCTGTACAAATAACTGACTACTTTTGTTTTTCAAAATCTTATCCCATAACAACTAACCAACCAAAGTAAAACAAAATGGAAAATTCTGACAAAAAGTCATTGAACCTTCACCTTAAAAGAAAAAAGGGGGAGCTGTGCTCTTGCAGAAGTGAGTTAGAGCTATCATAGAAGAACTGAAATATCTCTTGTAAAATATTTCAATTTCTTGTAGAAACAGATGGGCAAATTTCAAAGAAAATTTTAAATTTCTTTTTTTAAATTTAAATTTAAAATTTCTTTTTAATTTTAAAATTTTGGTTTAACATTCAATATTAACTTTTGATAGGTTTGCCTGAACAGCACAAATAAAGAACCTAAGAGAGAGAAAAAAAACTTTATTAAGCATGATATAATTCCAGAAGAGTAGGTGGCAATATCTGTGATGAGAGCAGGAGCATTTTCAGGATGTATATTTTTCCATGGAGAAGTGTCACTCTCAATAGTTATTAATACTTGAGGAATGAGGGACTCCCTTTCCCAGATTCCTCATTCTCCTACAACAATTAGCTGCTCTCTACCACACTAGTTGATGCTAAACCAAGCAAGTTTCAATTTATTACTAAATAAGCCCAGGTACTCCACTTGTTTTGCTTGCAGAGACAAGGACTGAGAGAATATAAAATGAACTGCCTTGAGAATCTCATATCGTCAAAATTTTAGAGTAGCTAAATACAGTGCTTCCCAAGTGCAGAAAACTTGCCATCTTTTTTTTTTTTTCCTTACTTTTTTTTTTAAATTATATTAAGCTGTTCAAGTGATAATGTCAGCTACACAAGTTTTTATCTCCCACATTTTAGTTATCTTACTAGTGGAATTATAAAATTGCTTATATTTTCACTGTTGGTTTTCCACCTGTTGATTTGGAAGTTATGCTTGGCTGCTGTTTTTCTGCATCTCTCTGGATGGAGAAGAGCAGATATAAACACAGCTCCAACAATTTGAGATGGATGCAGTGTTTTATAAGCTGTTCTGGTTGGTACAACCCTTATTTTTGAAGCTGAGGTCACACTTGCACACAAACCCAGCCATTTGTAGGAGGATTGTACTTTATCAAACTTATTTTTGCTTGGTGAATTTGTTTTCTTCTGCTAACCACACCACAGTCAGCAGTAAGCTGCTTACAGTAATCTCTCTTCAAGCACACTTATTTATGAAAAAGCCCAAATTCCTCCTAGTGAAGGCAATTTGCTGAGATGCCCTCTGCAGTTAATGGCAATTCAGAGGCACTAAGCTGAGTTGCTCAAGTGTCTAAAAAATATCTACTTCTCTCTACAGGTTGTAGTGAATTTCTAAATAAAAACCAGCAAATAATCATATCAACAATTGAAAAAAGCAGCCAGTTTAGTCGAGTCACCTTGATTTGCCTTCACAGTCAGACCTTTCACCTGTTCTGTACCCTTACAAAGGGTGAGGTTTATTCTTTTCGGGATGAAGATGGGACTGAGGGTTCCAAAACTGCTTCTATATTTTGTAGCTGAAATCCCATCCACTCCAGGGCAGCTCTAGTCAGATCTCCTTTGCTGGAACCTTTGGAATGAGGAGTGCGTCTTTTAAACTCAAAGCAGCCCAATTCCCACCTCTGTGGTTTCATCATGCTCCTTATTGATCCACTCTATTGCCTAAGAACTCCAAGACCACTGTATTAAATATTAATTCAATACATTTTGATTTTTAAGATACATAATTTCAGAAAGTCTGTACAAAAGCTTTTGAACTTCTCTCCTCCTCACTCGAAGAGTTTCAGGCACAGCAGCCCCTTAAATTCTGTGAAAGCTTTCCATTTCATCTCCTGCTACAATTTCACCACGTCTTCCAGAAGGAAGAAAACAGAAATCCTTTAATATTCAATTGAAATCTTCAGCTTGTAAATCACATCTTTTTTCCAAGGAATACTTTTGAAAACTACCTCCCAAAGGGAATCTTTCTGTTAGCAGATGGTCTGGCAAAACCCATGTACAATCAAGTAATAAGACAGAGTTTGTACTCTCACAAATTTGTTTTTCTTCCTAACACCTCTGAAAACCTCTATTTTTTCTGATTTTCTTTCTTCTTTAGAATTTGTGAGCAGAAGACAGGAATATTTTTGCCTGTTGGAAGAATGCCATTGCAATGTGCTGTTGACTAGACATGCTCTTGTCCTTCCCATAAAGACACTGAAGGACCAGAAACATCAGGGATTTTGTGGGAGGAGATAGGAGACACAAAATCTGTTCATTATTTAAGTTCCCTTGAATAATTCTGCAAGTTTGCAAAGAGCACAGAGATGCAGTCCCTAGACTGAGGCCGTTACTCACATCTGGCATCCCCAAATCTTTGCTTCACAATTTTCATG
Source organism: Zonotrichia leucophrys gambelii (assembly GCF_028769735.1). NCBI lineage: Eukaryota > Metazoa > Chordata > Aves > Passeriformes > Passerellidae > Zonotrichia > Zonotrichia leucophrys. Next base: position 24,965,224 of record NC_088200.1, on the reverse strand, counting down.
TAGTTTGTAAGTGAGGGATAAATCCAAGATTGGTCTTATTAGTAAGGATAAAAGTACACTTGGGGTTTGATGTGTGGGGATCCCTGAAGTCCCAGAAGGGATGTTGAGACCAATTTCTTTGGTTTCATTTTCTCACAGTAAAAAAATCAAGGAAAAAAAAGCCTCAAAACACACAAACACCCTTGCTAAAGCAGTTTATTATAAAAATAAAAATAGTAATTTGACATTTACATTGCTGTTTCTGTAGATATTTCAGGCAGAACAGTGTACATATGAACTGTGGTTCCTGTAAGTTATGTTTTGCATGAATTAGAAAATTATAATAATATGTGAAGTAAAAGCATCTTAGTTTTGGTCAGCTATTTGGCTGGACCTTATGCATGATATATTAACACCCTCATTCCAAGACATGAGATAAAAGTTACCATAATTGAAGCAGCCAGCTGATGGTCACAACTTCCATGCTGTGGTTTGCAAGTCATGTGTGTAGCTATGCAAAATGGAAAGCTACCAGTTGAACAAAAGCATTTGAAGTGCATTTGTTCCAGCAAGTGTGGAAGAAAAATCCAGGACCAGTCACCCTGATTTCTTGCAAGAAACAGATGATAAAAGAACTTGAGAGAATTACCATGCAAACACAGATAGATTGCTGCTCCTTCCTGCACCGGAGCACATGTGTGGGAAGATGAGCAGTTCATCAATGACCTTATTTCAGATTGCCCAGCAGAGCAGTGTCCTTTCGGAGAACCATCTTTCTCTCCGTAAGTACTATCAGTTTTGTTCTAATGGCTGAAACAAAAAAAAAATCTGAAGGAATATTTTAAGAAAAAAAGTATTTCTTTTAATCCAATACCAAAGGAAATTCAACACTTACAACCATATTACATAATATAATAATTTAGAGCAACATAAATTGGAAGGAGAAGGTATAAAATGCTGTCTTTAGATTATAATAATTTGCGATAAAATTGATTCCTTTTGTGGAGTGGGTCATAACATTAGAGTTCTGATTTCTGGTGGAAGTATATATAAAGTTTACTTAATTTGTTATTTCAAATCATCTCTATATATCTGGTGAGCTAGGTGAGAATGAAAAGTGACAGTAAGAATGGTTCTGCATTGGTCCCATTTGATGCTAAATGCTTGAGATTAGGTATCCAGGTACCATTTATGAAATCGTACCAACGCTATGTTTGGATTATTAAATCAAAAAAGCAGAAAGGCCCAAATATTATCCACTGCAAAGGGAGGGATTTCAAAGCTTCACAGGACTGTAGCATTAAGCTTTTCACTCCATTTCCTAGAGGCATTCAGTAGCACAATATATGAAAAAATTTAGGGCTTGTACAAGAAAACTTTTCTAAAATCAACCAAATTCTAGAGGTGTGAGGGAGACCTTCTTTAAAGGATAGCAATGTTTAAAGGTTTTCCAGAAACAAAAGCTTTCAAAAAAACTGACAACAAAAATTAATTTAGGTTTCATGTCTCTAAACATAATGAAGTGATGGGACCCAACTGCTTCCATAGATTTAGAGCTCAGGTAGAATTTCCCTTGAGGTATCTTTAGGGAAGATGCCAGTTCAGCATAATATTCAAAACATTATCATTTACAGCCTAAAATTCTATTGCACTTTTCCTCATAATTTTCAAAATTTAGGATACAGTTTTATCTCTCCCCTTTTTTCTTAAAATCATTTCTGTTTTTATGGATGCTCATCGAATTTAGATTACATCATTCATCAAATTTTTGATTTGACAAGTCAGTGTAATACTAGATTTAAAAAAAAAGTGGGCTGTTAAAACATTTTGATTACTCTTTTACATCAGGAAAAATCATGATAAGTACCTGGTAAATACTATTACTAGCTATAGAATATATTTATAGATCATTATCTAGATTATGAAATGTCTCTACTTTAATACCAAATAGGTCAAAAAGCAGAACATTTTTTAGTTTGGGAAAGAAAGAATATTATATATAAATGGAAAAAGAGAAAAAAGGGATTTAAATTATATGAAGTTAAAACATCAAAGCATTCTTTCCCAAGTTTTTCCTATCAGACTTTTCTTTAAAGAAAAGAAATCTCTAGAGTATTTTAAAAAGTCTGAGTGCCAGTGCTCATGTCACAGATCGTATGTCAGACAGCATAAACCATTGTTATTCCAGAATATTTCTTTATTTTTCTCTCTAGTTCCAAGGAAGAATTGACAAAGACACACTGATAGTGATTTTTGTACCAAGGATATGTATCATTACATATAATTTTGTGAGGCATCTTTCATGTATACTTTAAAAAAAATTGTACACTAAGAACTGAACATCTGAGGCATTCAAAACCATGTGAGCTGAGATCATTTCTACAAAGAAAAAACTATGTCCCTATGATATGTATGGATAACTTTAATTGAATTAACTCATTGATTACTTAGATTTAACCATAAATTTGAGCCTGTACCTTAATTCATTAATATCTTAAATATTGCAACATCAGTGTGCATAATCTGAGACAAGGCCAACTATATTGCAACCACATATGTAAATTATGAATGTCTTATTAAAAACATTACAGGCATATGTGTTGATGTGGAAGCTGTAGCTATATCCTATCATATCATCCATTTCTAAAAAACACAATTTCACTATAAACCTTGTTAATTATAGAAATGGATTTGAATAAGTTGTTTACAGCAATGATAACATCATTTCATACACATGTTTTATATATTTGTCACTGTTCCTAAAACTTTTTAAATAAAACTGCAATGTATTTTAATATTCCCCAGGCTTTCAAACTGTGGAGTAAATGCAATGCATAATAACATTATTATACATCCCAGTCTTTTTTAGGAGTAATCGTTGCACATGATATCAAATGCAGTTGTGTTTTCCAAGTAAGTCCATCTATAAGTCCATCTACTAGAAAATAAATTGAGATTAATGGGTTATTTCTCGAAGACTGCCCAAATAGCTCATTCTTAAGAATGCCACCTGGTTTAAAGGTCATTTAAATATCTCCTACCATGTTGTGTTCCTGCAACCTCCTTCATTTAAAGAGATTAGAATTTAGGAAGTGAAAAATGTGAAAAAAGAATATCAGGATACTGTCAGCATTCTACTCTTTTCAGGAAGAAAAATTTTAGTGAGTATCTTATATTCCCATTTTTTTCCTCTGGAGGCAAAATCAAGATTTGAAGTTTTTTGCTATTTATGTTAGAAGTACCCCTTTTCTCTTTCTCAACACAGTATAAAACCACTTTAAATTAAATGGGAAAAGTTAAGTCTGCATAACAAATCACTTAATTAGAGCCATGTAATTAGCTTGCCTTGAGAGAGCCCAGTAAAAGCAGCATGTTCTCAGTAATTAATCACCATAACAGTGAGATGAGAATAAAAGACAGAAAATCACTAAAATCTTGGTATAGCAATGCGGTCTACTTTCCTTCTTCTAGTCAGGTTAATAAATGCCACAACAGTATGGATTTAATATTTCAAGATAGATTTCATATGCTATCAATAAAGAAATAGGGCAGCTAAACTCTAAAAACAAATGAATAAGCAAAAAATATGTTCCTTCTTGAATTTTTCAGTAAAATCTTGTAGCCGTTTGTAAGGAGCAGTCCCTTCCATTAAAGGTTTCTATCTGCTTGAGTTTTCTTTTTTCATCTGCAACTTATTTTTGTAAAAATTTCAGACACTCTTCCAGCTTGTTAAGGCACACATCACCTTTTCATATGAGTTGCAGAGTCTTTGATATGTGTTTTCTTGGCTCTAAATTCTACACTGTGGCTCCATTGCAGACTGCCTATAATCCCTTCAGCACCCCATATGTTCATGCTTTTTAATATCATCCTGTTCTTTTTCTTCACAGTTCAATAAATTTGTGATGCCAACAATGACACAAATTGAGTTCTAATTTACATGTCCTCTTGATAAGTATCATTTCTAGAAATTAATTTTCTTATTAATTTCTGGTAATGATTAATCTTCTGAGTCAAAATGCTGATCAGATATTCATGTGTACATAGGTAGGTGTGTATAATGAACATACACATAGCTGTGAAAATTATGTGTAAAAGAGTAAAATGTATTAGAAAAAATAAAATTTCCCTCTATTCTATATTCACTGAGGGAGAAGAGGAGGTAAGACAGACTGTCAACAGGTTTCACATGGTCTAGCCAAAGGAAAACAAACCAGTAGAAAACATCACATCATTTAGTTTGGTTGAGTTGTCCATATGGCAGGAAAATGAGTCTATAATGATTAGTCTCCATCACAATTGGAGCCACTACACTTTGATACTTGAAGGCTTTTCTAAAAAACAAAAAAAAATTAAAACCAGAAACAACCACAATAATAATTTTCTTCCTGTAAGATAAAAAAATCACACATCAATATATTCTCGCTACTGAGTCATAATATGGACCAATTCACACTCCACTTTATCTGGAATTTATGAAAATTTATGAAGTTAACTCTTCTAGGCATTTGGCTGGCTAGGTGCAATTTTCTAGTATAATATCCAAACATTTTTAAGCGTTGCTGTCTGCCCAAATAATTAATCTTTTCCAATGATGAAGTAGAAGAAAATGATGTGGTGATGGCCTGGTGATTCATGGCTGGTTCAAGACATACCATCAGGATGCTGGGCTGTAATCTAAAGGTTGAAGAGAACAACTCTTTTTACACTTATTCTCAAGCCTTATGCATTCTATCCAGCTGTTAAGTACTCCCACTTCCAGCTTACCAATTATAGGAAATCGTTATAATAATTGTATCCAACTGCTAGTTAGACTCAGATATAAAATGACTGACATGATAATACACTATTAAAATTCATAGGAATGGCAAGATATTAAATCAGTAGCATTTCCACTCTCATTCACAAGGCTGCAATAGAAGTCAAAACTCATTCTTTGGAGGGATTTTAATTGTTAAATCCAGTCTTATTCATATCACACTCTCAGCATTTTTTTATTTCAGAAATGGATTTCACTGTGAATTATATGATGCAGGAAGGGAATAAATTCACCACCTCTCCAGCTATAAATTGACAATTCAGCATTCAATAGACTAAGGGAGAAACGAAAACAGAAAATGTAATGCTCTTGTCAGACAACTGAAGTGTTAAATGAAAATAATTTTTCATATTGATTTTTCATTCTTCCTTCCCCCATTTTGACTGCATCAAATTCAGAGAATGCTGTGTTTTCCTCATCTTCAACAAGAGCTGAGAGATATGAAATTTCTTTGAAACCAAACAGTCCAAGGGACACTTGAATTGACCACTGCCAGGGAGATTAACATGTATTAGTCTGCACTCTTTCAGTATCCTAGGCAAAAGAGACATCTGAAAAGATCAGCTCAGAATACAAGCTATAAACTGAATGACTGAGGAGCATAAGAATTGCATCATCTCAGTAGGATACCGATACACTTTTGATACAACATAAGCTTGTGACTATCTACAGCGTCATTCCACTCTGGGCCCATAAAGACCTTGAAATCTAACACTACTGAGGCCATTTTACAGTCCGTTCCCCGTGTGATGTGCTGCAATCAAAGGAGAAGGAGCATAACACATTGCTTCAATAAAGCTATCAGGTTTCATACAATATTTATGGTTTTGGGTTGCACACACAGGGATAATGTGGAATGAGCAATGCAGAAATCAAAGCCTTCTTCTTTGGCCCCAGAGGTCTGTAGTCCCTACAAAGCATATAAAACAAAATAAAGCATTTCTAAGCCATCCATATATCATCCTAGTAAGTAGATTAAAAAAAAAAAAAAAAAACATGAAAAAAGAAAGAACTTTGTAGAAAATATATGTCGAAGGTGTTGCAGAATGAAATTTCACTTAAAGTTCATCTCACAGATTCTCTCCCAAAGAAAAATGTTAGAAAAGGCCTGTTCTGTATTTGAAGAATATCTTCCATACCTCACTATATTGACTTACACATAAGGACAGATTCCTGTAAAATCACTCTGAACATAGAGAGAGATGACATTCTTTTTTTGACATTGTTATATCAGGCAACTCCACAGCACTTTATTGTCACACATAAAATCAAAAGGAGGATGGCTGCCAGGTGATATGTGAGTGTCTCTAATAAAATCACATCTGTCTAGTTGGGTCAAATGAGGCTGCAGAAAAGAAAAATAATAGCAGGAGGTCTTTAGCACTGTGGTAAGTGTTGATATGCCTGTTCCAAAGATTTCCTTTTATTCCTAACAGTGCATGAAGGAATTTATTACTGGTGATTCTCTGACAGCAGGCTTCCTGTCTGTTTAACACACAGTAATAATTAATGAGTATCTCAGTAGGGTGTTCCAGTGAATCCAGTTAGGAGCAGCCCACATCTACAGCGAGGCTAACATCTGAGAGAGAGATTATAACCTTGGCTGCAAGGATCAGAAGAAAAAAAGTATCTGTGTCAAACCAGAAAAGGCTTGAAAAGGGTTTCAAAGCAGGGGCAAATACTCTAAGATTAGATATCTCTGAAGAAGGGACAGTAGGTTAGTGAAAGGGCAATACAGCTGTGACAGAACAAAGTCCTGACCCCTGCCATGGCAGATCAGTGAAATGCCTGCAGAATCTCTCTGTTTCCACCTATTTAAAGACCAGTGTATACCACTCTCAGAGGGAAAAAGGAATCCGGCTATAAGAAGACACAGAACTAAATTTATTAAAAGTTTAGTTATATGGTTGATGCAATGCACTGCCATTTCCTTGGGCAATCCATGTTTACAGTGTTGCAGTAACCATTATTAAGTCCAAAAAAAATTACCTCCATGAGCCTCAGTCCAGGAGATGTTGTCTGTCCCTACTGTCACTTAGGACAACAGAAAGTCTCTCTGCCCCTACTAACACTTAGGACAACAGAAGGACAAATAACCCCCAGTCAAATTCCCTACAAATAACTGGGTTTGCCATTTACACTTCCTGTGCATTACACACTCAATGATGTATCTGTCACCAGTTTATTTTTTAAAGTAGGAAATTTATTGATGTGTGTTCAGTTTTGTATCCTGCTACATCTTCAGGTGAGTCTCTAGAAAGCACCCACAGATCAGACTTTGGAAATGAACCATTCTTCAATTTCTGAGACAATGTATGAAGATGAACTAGCATCCTCTGTACTCTGCTGCAGATAATCTGATAATTAGAGACAAGTCTGTGGCAGATTTGACAGCTGTGAGCCACGTAAGCAGTGAAAAGCACTGAAAAAGTGCTGTGAGGAAAAGTTGTAGGCATAGTATCCTCTCCTGTGGAAATGAAATTTTCTAAAACAAAGCCTATTTATGCAGTGCAGCATTTTGACAACTTAAGTGCATTGTGCAACATTCATAATAAAAGAGCAGAAATTATGTGGGAAAATGTTCTGTATGTAAATGAAAACACATTTACTTTTTCTTTTTTTCTTTCCCAAGTGGAAGTGGAGAAGATGCTTTTTCTTTCCGCATCTGTCATCCACCCTCAAAATTCTTTACAAGCTGTTGCAAATGAATGATTTATGCCACTCAAGGAAAAACCAGCAAAAGTATTGGCAAAAGAAGGGTTAATATAAAAGTAAAAGCAGTAACAAAGTTTGTTGGCAAGACTCACCCTACTATTTGCTGGATGGTTAAATCATACAAAAAAATAAGACTAAAAATCTAAAATAAATCAGACTGAAAATCTAAAATCAACCATAAATTATCTAGGTGGAGGTTGGGGATACAAACAATGGAAGAATGTAAAAGGGTAAGGACAAAAAGGGTGAAGGGATGCCCTTAAGTCATAAGATTCAGAGTGGACTTCCTTGCCAAACCTAGCCCTGGACTTGACAAACAGTTCAGGTCTAAGGTTTTCACAGCACTTAAATTGAAAGCCTGACTAAAAAAATTTAGCAGTAGGTTTTATGTAGTTTGCAATAAGCATGACAGTAAGTCACTTATAGGTCTAACTTGAGTGTAAATCTAACATACCAAAGAACACAGGATTTGCACTTGCCTGCGCAAAAACATAGAGTCTGTGCAAGTTATTCCTTTGAAAAATCCCCCTAAATTCAGTGAAATACTCACTTCAGATGCCTCTGCATCTTCTCAACAGGCAAAGGGCTGAGCCTCAAGAAGTGGGGGGTATCAGGCCAGGATCCATTTTCATTTGCGGATCTTCCTCACTTAGCAAACTCGAGGGTTTGCTGACTCCAAGAGGTGCCACTCAAGAGTACAGAACCCAGCTGGTGTAATTTTAAAAGGTTTTATGTCAGTCCCTGATAGGAAACTCAACGAAAATTTGAAGCAAACACCATCATAATTTCATTCTGTGGAACCTTATTTAAATGTTATCAGTACGAAGTCGTGTACCCTCCTGTTCAAACTTCAGTGACTGAATCTCTCACAGGCCCAGCTCTCATTCTATAGTGCTTTGATGTTTGTCTTTAGTGACACCCAAATTCTCAAAATCTTTCTCTTCTAGGATAGACTTTTCTGCCTCTTCACATATTTTTCTCCATTTTTTCATGAACGCCTTAATAGATTTTCAGAGTCTCACAGAGAAGACAAACTCATCAGTGAGGGTACAGACACTAAACCACAAGTATGACACTGGCTTCAGCATCAGAAAAATGCTGTATTATCCAAACAATAATTAGCCAGTTTTTCAGTTGTGGTTAATTTTAATGTCCATTCTAAAGGCAGTGGTGGCATATGATGTAACTATTAACTTTGCAAGTTACACTTTCAGCACATTCAGGAGTTAACATATTTTCTGACTGACTGCTATTCAGTCTTTTCTAGCTTGGCTGGAGTTTAGGAAAAATAATTAATAGATTTCCTGACTGACCAATTTGATGGCTTTAATTGAAGGAGAAAATTAGGCTCAGGGATGAGTTATTCTGGAAAGCACCTTGCAGCACAGTTATGTAAGGGAGTCATCTGAAAAAAGCTCAAAGCATAGTAATGGCAAGGAATAAGCAAAGTATTCAGGTGCTAATTTATGGAATGCAAAAGAGATTGGCATTTTTGACAGTGAGATAGACTAGAAGACTGGCCTGGAGGATAATAGTGTGAACAGATATATGAGACTGTAGAAGAGCTGGAGTTCAAAAATATCCTGTGACAAGAGAGCAAAAATGTTGATTGAAGACATTATTTGAAAGCCTAGCAGGGAACTCAAAAAGGTTAAGGTACTGTAGGTATTAAAATTAAAGTATCAAAACAGAGAAGTAAAAGGCACTGGAAACATGAACTAAATTAATAATTTAGCAGCAAATTAAGTTCATTGAGTTCAGAAGGATATTGGACAGATTTCCAGTAGTAAAGCAGATGTCCATTTACTATATGGATGTTTGAGATAGAGAATTCTGAGTTGCCTACAGAGACCAGGAAAAAATTTAAAAATATGAAAAAGGTAATAGTGCCTTACTCAGAATTACAGCATTCAGACCTCTGGGTGGGCAGAGAGACATGATCCCCTCAAAAAACTCATCAGCCACATTCAGAGGAGAGGAATAGCTGTCATGACTGAAGCTGTCACAAACCCCCACCAGATCAGTGGGTGTAAAGTTGTGCCTCCTAGTCAAAATACATATTCACCAAAGTGTGCTTTGGAGAACTGTAGAACTCTTACAAATCTGGGACAAATTTTCAGAAATTTTCTCTCAGCTTTGCCTACCAAAGAAACAATAAATTCAAGTTTTTATAATCTTTCCTCATCATGAGAACAATTAGGTCTGAAGCATCTTTGTTTGAGAGTATTTTTAACAGCCTTCTCTGAACACTACCAAAAAATAAAGATGAAAAAACATCTCCTTAGATTGTGTTATCTTGCACCATTTAGCCTCACTGAACTCATTAGGATTGTAGCAGAGCTTGTTGCTCCAGTCTTCAAACTCTTTTGTGAATAAAGCAAACAAAAAATGTTTCAGATAAAGGAAACAAAACCTTTAAACAGATTAAAAATGCATGGATCAGTTTCTAGATTATCTGTAGCCTGTCCAAAATCTTCTTCAGCTGTGGAAACCTAGCAAGATTTATTATTTATATGGCATTTTTATGTTCAGTTGTGTCTGTAGAAATGTTGACTACAACTCACTGCTTTCTACAGACCTTTGTCCAAAACCAAACCAAGCCAAATGAGAATAAGAAAAAAAATTCCAAAACAACACAGCCCAAAGATAACATTTTGCTCTCAGTGGACAAAGTTAATTTAATGCAAGAAAGATGTAGTTGAAGCATTTCAGTATTTTGTAATAAATACAACTTATTTAATTTCTGAGCCTCTTCAGTCTAATAACAACATAATTTCTTGGCACTTAAATTATCCCAAAGCTTTCAAAACAGTAGGAGTTGGAAGTGAAAGAGCCCTACACTTTTTTTGGCAAAATGTACGTAACTTTTTCAGTTCCGCAATTTCTCCCTTGGCTCTGGCCACACTTTAAGAAGCCTTCTCTCCACAGCCCTAAAGGGTGTTGGGGAAGGGGCCGGCAGCCCCATGAGGGCAGGAGGGCCAGGAGCCTTGTTTGGGCTGACATGAGCAGTGATGAGTCAGGATGAAGAGTGACAATCCCAGATCGGCCTCGTGGCCAGAGACAGTCATCAGGGTCAGGCACAGACCAGTTAAAAGGCATTAAAAGGTCGAGCCAGGAGGTTTGGGTCAGCATGAGAACTTTGTGCCCACACACCTACTTACATAGCTGTGGTGTAGCGCGGGCAGGGTTCTGCCTCAGGTTAATAAAACCTTCCAGGTCTGGCATTCCTAAAGGCAAAAAAACAAACTCAGGAAAGAAAACTCAGGGTTATTTTCAAAGATTAAAGAATAAATGGTCTTACTTAAAATCTTAGCAATAAAGTTACTTTTATGTCCATTTTCTAAAGTAAAAAATTATTTTAAATATAGGTAAAACTTTAGGAAACAGTAAGCTTCACAGTCTTAGCTTAAGCTACTAGAGGAGAAGAAAAGTTATCATCATCTCTGTAGGTGCTGAAAGACAATACTCCTGCAGAGATGCAGTTTATCCAGTCTCAACCAGGCTCTAACTAATGTTCATGGAAGGTTGTAATAACTTGGAAGAAGTGGAATGAAGCTTCTAGTTGAAGGGTTGGAGTCCTAAGGAATTTGGTTGGCTAAAGCTCTGTGTACTTATATCAAGAATTTTTGCACCTCATCTTTATTGGGTCACAACTGTAGCTCCATTCCTGCTGCCTCCCAGCTACCAGTAATTTATATAGATGCAGTGAACAGCAATGCATAGCACTGCTTGGAAGCTCTGCCAGGTCTATTACTTCCACTCTCATTTCTGAAAGCAGTAATAAAAAAAATAGGCTCTGATTTAGAAGCACTGCAACGCTTCATGTTTTGCAAATGGGTCTAAAGGAGAAGGGAAATATGCAAATTAATTTTTATCTCTAGAGTTGAAATTAAGTTTTTTCAATTAAATAAAGTTGCCAACTAAGGACCTTCGTCATTATCATAAAATCCCTAAAATGTGATCCTGAAATATCCTGAAAGATATTTTGAAATATCTTTTTAATTTAGCTTTGGATACATTGTGAAGAATGAGCCACTGAATTATTACCAAGATCTGGCTGTTTGCTTGCAATTGATTTCTACCCTGATAAATGCCTCTGTACTCTAGTGGTCTGTAGCAAAAAATTGTTTCTACGATTCACTCTTTTTTTACAGTGGTCTACGCAAGAATGGTTTATGCATGGTTGCACTTTTGTAAGTATTTTCAAACAGATAACTTTCATGCTGAGTTTTCAAAACATGTTTTTACTGATGCAGACACAACACTCCCATTTGATGGCAATTAGCAGCTTTTTCAGAACAACCAAAGCCCTGACCCCTAAACAGCAAGTGAAGCCTTTTAAGGACTTCCATTTGTATTTCTTCTAGAAGGTTGGTTTTAAGGCTGATATGAGAACCATAAGACTACAAAGAGAATAAACATTTGATTTCTTTACAACTAAAAGCAATGGGAAAATATTTGGGAACTATAGATTACTATGGGAAAACAACTGGGATATCTCTTCCTCCTATCTTTGTCCGAGAGACAATTGCTATTTGTGCATTGCAATTTGGAAAACCTTGTTATTGCTGCAGTCTGGACAGAAGAGGACCAGTCACACACCTCCAGCATGTGCCAGGATCAGTCCTGTCTGAACCACATCTTTGCGGACACCAGTTCCCATGGGGACATGAGGATTACTGGGTTGTGTCTTTCTGTGGAGAGGAGGAGGTGGAGGAAAGGGAGGTTGCTCATCAGCTCCGTGTGTAGCTGGTTTACCTTCCTCAGCTGAATACACATCTGTGACAACTTCCATTCGCACTGAAACACCTCCAGGTTGCTTGTTGTGATTCACTGGGCTGTAAATCAACCTTAGTGTAATTTTAGACCCTGTTTTTTCCTCTCCATGCAATTACAGTGTGTCACTATAATAGAGAGCAGGTGCTCCAGCAAGACTGAGCACATGAAAGCTAGGAAGTCACAAAACTACATGGACACCAGCTTTCAATCTCTGAGTATTAAATTAAGAAAACATTACTATGCACAATCAATTTAGATTCCTTATCTCACTCAATTTTAAGAGTGTTCACACTTAAAAATATGTTAATGCTTTAGTTTCATGAGCATGATATATCAGCTTTTTACTCTTTTCTCATCTGCATTTTCCTATCGATGGAGAAATCTGAGTGTAGAGTAGATTCATGAATGATAGGCCTCTGTGCCACTTGTCTCGCATTTCAATTTCTTTTCTGTCTTTCTGTGCCAAATTTATATAACCCCCGAAATCAAGGTGAGCTTTAGCTTTCACATATTTATGGCTTTCAAGCTGTGTGGCTAATGGCCAGCCCGATGTTTATGTGAGCAGTTTACTCTACCAAAGTAGTTGTAGTAGTAACAGCTAAATGATTAATTCCCCAAATATACTCTACTTTCATTTAACATTATCCCACCTAATCATAAAAAATTCGGTGAGTTAAAAATAAAATAAACTAAATTAAAAACAGTATTAAGAATGCGGACCTGCTTCTTATGAAGAAATAAAATCATGTCAATAACTCATGTCCTTATACCTGCTCTCTGTTTCTTCATGCTCACAAGTTTAGTCTGTTATTTTGGTCACACCACAAAGTTATAATATTCTTGTTGATTTTCCATACAAATCTCAGTCCTAGTGCTAATTGTCAGTAAACCTAGATTTTGCTAACATTTTATCTATCTGGTTTCCTATAGCACCAAAAAAGAAACAAAAAAATTCCAAACCAAACCAACCAAAAAGCCCCAAAACAACAGCAAAAAAACCCACCAAACCAAAAACCAAAACAATGGAATATGTTGCAGCTTTTCCCATATGTGCCACATAAAATTCAGACTGCTTCTGTCAGTCTCTTTCATTGCACAGCTCTTCTTTCTTTCAGCAGCATACATTGGTCTTGCTTTATCCTTTTTTATCTTTTTTATCACAACAGCCTACAAAATATGCCTTTGCTCCTGCTTTCTCATTCCACATCCTTTGAAGGGTCCTCTACAAACAGGAGACAGTTTGGGGAGTTCTTCAGATACTCATCTACATTATTTCAAGCTTCTGTAGGAATCATTTTGACTTTGCAACAAAACTTGAATAAAATAGCAAGTATTTTTTACTGATACATATATTTCATCGTAACTAATATTCTGATGTATCCAAAGATGTTTACTGCATTATGATAACTTCTCAGTGATGCCATCTGACCTTCCCAGATTAAGTGGTCCTAGGTAATAAATAAAGAAGATGGTACCTAGCACAACAAATAACCTCAGCAGACACCAGTAACATGACTCATCTCCATTTCAGTTTGAAGCAATTTGGCAGTTCCTGATCACTAAAGGCTGTGATACTAATGTGTGGATCTCAAGATTAGCCTGGAGGCAGGCCAGCAGGAAATAGAAATTTAATAGTCAATAAAAATAGGCAAAAGCAACCTGGAAAACCAGGGATTTGCTCTTCTGCCTCTTTGAGTAGTTTACATCTGGGAAATTTCAGTTATGACAAGCAATTATTTTTCTGTGTTACATGGAAACCAGAATTATCAGATACCCAAAGTTTATATAATCATTTGGAATAAAATTCTCAAAATGCACCATATTTAGCCAGATGCAGAGGAACAAAATTTTATTCTCCAAGTGCTGCAGTGCCCTCAGGGAAGTGAAGACAGATGCTTTCTTATCTTGGAGCATTGCTTACATAGAAAGTGAATAACTACAATAGTATCAAAATATCACCATCTTAAAAACATTTGAAAAGCTGTGCAAGATGTAATTTTTTTCCCTCATCCATCTGAAAACCACATGTCCCAAACCAACAAAATTATTACCTTGCCTGTCATTGGAGAAAAAAAATTGATAAAACACATTCCCAGCAGTTGCATTTGTAGAGAAGACCTCATGATCATGATGCATTTAGTTTCCAGAGTCAGCAAGCAAATTAAATTGTTTGACTTTAATATCAGTCTCAGGATTTTTTTTTTAATCAGCCTAAGTTGGCAAAAGTGCTGATGGAAGCCAGAACCTGCAAGTTTCACCTCTATTAGCAAGTGCTTAGCACACTAAAAAAATGAGGCATACACTGGAAAATGCCCAACACTGTCTTAACTGAGTTTGAGGCAATTTAATAGGAGCAAAACCAGATCCAAACCCCGGGTTCTGACAAGAAGGTTGCTTGTGGCTGTGTATCTGTCAGCTCTTAGCCCTAAGGATATATTTTTGCTGTAATTCTCAATTACATGGGAAACACATATGGGTAGCTAAACAGCTGCTGTTTACCAGATGTTCGCTGTTCCAGAGACAAAACCCAAGCTGCATTTGGCAACAGAGGAGCTGGCTGAACTTAGAGCAGAACTTTTGATAGATTAATGTTCAAGAATTTGCAGAATAGATATGCAGTCTGTAAGACCTTTCTGCAAACAATACATTGAATTAAGCAATGGGATTTTTTGAAAGGCCTGGGCTTTCTAGCCTCATATTGACCTGAATCATACCTGCCCCTTATGCTTTCCTATTATTTCACTTTGACTTTAACTACACCAGAAGGTACCTTCATACTTTCCAAAAATAAACTCAGATCAGACCAACTTGCACCAGACTGCAAATTTAAGTCCCTGCTCATATAAGTACAGTGCTTACATGTCATCTTAAATCATCCGGTGCAATATGCACAGCAACATATTACAAATATAACTGCCTAAAAGTTAAAAATTCATGTAGCTATGTTTCTAAAATCTGGGCCTACAAAATTAAAGAATTACCCTCCAGAGACAGGCATGCCAGAAGATGATCCCTATTTCTTTACAAAAATAATTCTCTTTCTGTTCATTTTGTTCAGATAAAAAAGGAAAAAATTCCTCATGTTAGTTTGCATCTGTTTTTAAAGAATTCCCTCCATGTCTAATGACTGCAACATTATTTTTCAAATCATACAATACAGTGCAATAATTCTTAAGAAGTATGCAGCTAAAAAACTGGAACTATTTCATAAACAGGAAGAGAAAGAAAAAAAAAAAAGGTTGAGGTCATTAATAAGAACAACAGCTCTGGGACCATGACACTTGGTCTATCATTTAAGGAGAAATTGCAGTAATTATGTGGGTCCCGAGGGTTTCTGCACAGTACCTTATTTACCCAGGTCAATGATGCCTGTCCAAGCTCCACATTTGTGAGCCATTTACTACTACATTCATTAGGGCATACGACCCAGCTGAGGGTGGTTAATGATTTGTTATTATTCAGGAAGACCACATCATTGAGGCTGCTGGTTATGGCAAAATAGCCATCCCATCAGTGCTTCTGTTCTAGCATGCCCGAGCAGAAAATGCATTTTACAGCCTCAAATATGATGGAGAGATGGGGGATCTCATCCAAGTGTGCAGATACCTGATAGAGGATATTAAGGAAGATGGAGCGAGATGTTTCTCAGTGTCACCCAGGGATGGGACCAGGGTCATTGGGCACAAATAAAAGTACAAGAAATTCTACAGAAACCATATTTCTTTCACTGAGAGAATCACTAAGTATTAAAACAGGATGCCCAAAGAAATTGCAGAGTCTTTGCCTTTGGAGACATTAAAAAGTTGACTGGAGACAGTTCTGGGGCAACCCACTCTAACTGTGTCTGGTGGGTCATACCTGCCAGCCCCAAGCATGCTGTGACTCCATGAAAATTATTTGTTGCCAAGGAGACTGCAAAAGAAAAAAAGGAAAGAAAAGAGAAAAAGAGAAAGGGAATAAAAGAGAAAGAAGGGAAGGGAAGGGAAGGGAAGGGAAGGGAAGGGAAGGGAAGGGAAGGGAAGGGAAGGGAAGGGAAGGGAAGGGAAGGGAAGGGAAGGGAAGGGAAGGGAAGGGAAGGGAAGGGAAGGGAAGGGAAGGGAAGGGAAGGGAAGGGAAGGGAAGGGAAGGGAAGGGAAGGGAAGGGAAGGGAAGGGAAGGGAAGGGAAGGGAAGGGAAGGGAAGGGAAGGGAAGGGAAGGGAAGGGAAGGGAAGGGAAGGGAAGGGAAGGGAAGGGAAGGGAAGGTGAAAACAGAATGCAGCCTCTCAGATTGGAAAACATATTTGTATGACCACTCCATTAGGATGGGCTGGTTTCTTGTCTTAGGTACTTTTTTAGCAGCTCTGTATTGAATTCTACAATCCATGGTTGCAGCCAAAACATTTAAAAGTGAGAGAGGGAAAAACAAATTGGGTGATGCCCTTTAAGACCTCCCACAGATTCATGATTGATTCATAAGAGGATTAGGACCAGAGAGATCTCCTCTCCAGTGGGATGTTTGAATGTTTGCTCTTAAAACTTTGACAAATGATGAAAAGTTTTAGTTAGAAGTTTGTGGTTAGGCTCACTCTCAAAAAAAAAAAAAGGGGATTGCTAAGTGCACAAGAAGATATTGTGGGTTTCAAAGCCTTTTTTAAGGCTTATTCCCAAATTCTGGTAACCTCCAGTGAACATCCAGCACCTGCAGATGTTGCCTGTCATCGCATATAATTTTTGCTGGAGGCAAAGGAAAAAGTTCCCCTCTGGAATACTTGGGTCAGAGAATGCTGCAGCAAGAGCAACACCAGTGAAAATTAATTGATCTTGTAGAACTATGCATTTCATCTCTTGGCATCTTATAAATGTCACCCTTGTAATATGATTAGAACAGGGCAATTCATAATCCTAACTTATTACGCTATTATGAGAGTTGAACAGGGAATTTAGTACATCTGGTCTTATTCTGAGCTCATAGTTATTGAACAGAACAAACAGTTTTCATTTCTCTGAAGGCTTTGTGTCCTTCTAATTACTAAAGCAATCTGTTTAGCTTTTCCAGCTGCACTAAAACCAGAGCTCTCAGCTTGGGACTGGTGTTTTCCAGTTCCTCCAAAGCCAAAGTAAGACCCAGGTACTCTATAAGAAAGTGCCAGTGGTATTCTGAGGACATAATTTCAGTTGATAAGCTGGATCAGAAAATGGTTTGGATTTAGTATATAGGACTGTCCAGGCACACAGATTTTAATCACAGGCAAACAGCTGAGCCTGTCAGGGTGTCAAGCAAGCATGACAAACTGGCATCAGTAGCCAAGCCAAACAGATAATTAGGAAAAGTCTGCTCATTTACGCTCAAATACAATACAATCTCACCTCTGTGCAGTGATATTTACAAGATTGAGACTAGAGGGTTTAAATACATAGAGGCTTAAATCTATAGAGGCACTTCGCTCTTTCTACTGGCAGATTAGTAAATTTACCCATATTTTAACAAGCATTTCAAGTTATTTGACTTCCCTGAAGTTCCTGGTTCCAGAGCTCTTATACAATTTTCTAGTCTGGTATGATTTATTCCCATAAGGATGCTGACTTCCATGAACACAAAGAAATCCTTCTTCTTTGTAAGAAGGTGTATACTTTTACAGCATTCCATTGCTTCTGTCCGGAAGTGCTACAGCTGTATAGATTTTGATGATTTTATCCATTGCTGAAAGAGCTTACTATTAATTGCCAATATATGAAAAAAAAAAAAGTGTCATATCAGGACACATCCTCAGCAGACAAGAGTCCAGTTCCTCTACACACACCTAGAAAAAGGCCTGATCTCCTCAACACCTTTCTAGAAGAATTGGTGCAGGCCTCAGATGAATCACAGGGAAATGTTCCTGAGAGCTTAACAGCTTTTTGAACTGTCATGGAGTTTCAGCTCTACTGCACAAATCCCTGCCTTCCTTTTGCAAGTACACAATAAAGTCCCCTTTTCCCCCTACATTTTTTTACTGTTTTTTTTTGAAAACAGAAATCCAGGGTTTGATCTTTTCTATGGTAGTATATAACACGGAGTCTCATGCTCAGGACACAGTAGCTTCACTGGAATTGGGATTTATTTTTCTATCATAGAAACTTGAAAAATTAGGTGAGAAACCAAACAAACTGATTAAAGCTCCATCAACACTGGAATAGAAATTTGTAATGTCAAATGGAATTGGCAGTACATAACCAGTTTGAGAAATCTTGGGGATTTAGAAGGACACAGAATAAAACAGAATGCACAAACCATTAAACACCAAGCTGAGGAATCCCAGCCTCCAAGAGTTACCTTGGGTACTGTCCTGACCAGTGGTTTAACTACAGTGGTTTATTTCCTTTTGAGAACAAAAGGCGAGAATATGCTTCATTTTCTGCCTGCATATGCTAAGTTTCAATCACTACCCATGGATTTTGCAGTAACTTTTTGCTACTCCAGCAGATCTGCAAATATATTCAAGCCTGTTTAAGATTTCAAACCTTTTCTTTTTTTAAACTCAAAGAGAATGATCATGTGTTAAGCTACTAGTGCAGTCAAAAGGATATCTCCAGGTGTCTCAAGGACAAATATCTCCATCTTTTGAAAATTCACAGTCCTGCATATTTCAAATAAGTAACATATATCCTGGTCAATGCACCAAGGGTATTTGCACAGCAGAACTGATTCTAAGTCCCAGGGATGTCATTAAGTTCTTTCCACCCACTTTTCATCTATGCTGCCTTATATAATCATTGGACAAGCTGATCCAAATTTTACATAATTTTTGTAAATGGAAATATAATAACTGGATTAATACAAAAGAGAGTCAATTGGCTGATCACGAAGTTTTTTCAGCCCAATGAAAAATTGAAACAGAGGAGCAAACAGAATTCTGAAAGCCTTAAAACCCTCCTGAACATATTAGACATGTTAGATGATAAGTATACTAGTATTAGCATTGTTTAGATTGAAAGTCAATCAAAGAGAAATCAAATGGATTTTAGTTTGGGTCTAAATTATGAATAATTTCTAAATCACTGTGTCCTCTCAGATTTATCAAGTGGGCAGGTAAGAATAATAAAACTGATAGCTATTCTTATATTGTGTTCTTCCAGTAAACCAGCTTGCATGCTGTACCATCAGTTTCTCAGAGGATTCTCACTGTTTTCTATGTGTAATTTGGAACTTTATTAACCTCTTAGATGCAGCCCTGCCTTCACTGTCAACTTTGCAAACCAGTATCCTGCTGATTTTAAACCGTTTCCCTGTGTTGTGCAGATTGGTGGTGCTTACATAATGAAAACGCAGCGGAGAGAGGGAAGGTTTGGCTTCCATGTGTTTCTTCCCCATTCTCTGGGACTGTAGGTACTACTGCAAACACTCTGATAATCCCAGCTCCAAATTGCAAGTGTGATGGTAGAAAATTAAATCACAGCTCAAGCACTTTAACTCGCAAAGACAGAAATTATTGCACGGCAATGTGTTGCAACAATTTCTTCCGTAAAATGGGGCAGAGTTGTAACAGAAAGGTCCTGGGGAAATTGTCACGCATCATTTAATCTGAATTGTATGACCATGAAAAGAACAATCTTCTGAAAAACCTGAAAAATCCAATTTCATCACCAAAAAGCAATTTCTCTTCTGTCTCCAGAGAAATGCACAAACTCAGAGAGGGAAAGGTGTCATTTATATATGCAAAAATGCTCATGAGATAAGGATTTCCCTGCAGGTGTGGCTTTCAACAACATCAGAATGATTCCATTCATTTTACAGTTGTGGATGTAAAATATGTTTACATCCAATATGTTTACTGACTAATATGTTTACTGACTAATTATGTTGAAGTAGCCAAAAGCTAAAACTGTTTCTGAGGGAAACATGCTCAGGAGCAATTCTCCCTTAGAGAAGTAAAACCATGACTTTGCACTGCAATAGTCCAAAGACCATCACAAGGTGTTGCACAAAGACCTGAAAGCATCAGAAACCAATAAATAACTCCCAAGTATGTGAACAGCACAGATAATTACAAAGAATCTGTTCTTGCATAGGCTTTAGCTTGCATATGACAAAGGATAGAAA
Organism: Zonotrichia leucophrys gambelii; assembly: GCF_028769735.1. NCBI lineage: Eukaryota > Metazoa > Chordata > Aves > Passeriformes > Passerellidae > Zonotrichia > Zonotrichia leucophrys. Next base: position 24,944,872 of record NC_088200.1, on the reverse strand, counting down.
AAGAGGAGCATGCAAGACAGCAGTGCCATACAACCACCACTCAGAGAAAGAATAATCAGCATTACAAAGTGGAGACTACAGTCTCCACTTAGGAGGAAGTAAGCTGAGTATTTTATTCAGATAACTCAAATAATAAAACCAGGAAATCATACTATTTTTCCCTAGCTTTTTGCCATGCTACAGCTGTTTTGTAACCCCACTTCCTAATTTCTGTGGTTTTGCTGTAACAGCTCCTAGAGCATTAAAGACCCGAAGGTACCTTAGTTCCTCAGCTGAGCTTTCTCAGAACTGACTCATGCTAGAAACTGTGTTTTATATAACTTCCTACACTGCTTGGGAAGCAAAAACTATAATTAACTTTGGTAATTAGAATAGGAATATTGCAATAACTCTCCTCCCAGAACTACATTTACTATGAAGTTATTAATCTTTGGAGCCTATTCTTGCATGAGCCAATTAATACATTGACAACATTGCGATGCTTCATAAATAGTCTTAAAAAATGAAGCCCCAGAACACTGCAGTCTCAAGGATTAATGAACAACAACCTGGGCATCAGGTTTTAATAATGGCAGACCCTGCATTTGAAATTTTTATATGAATACTAATGAGTTAAGGCCCAGCTTCAGTACCCACTGGTAATTAAGGGAAAAAACCTGGCAGTGAAGCTTGTAGTCATATACTCTTGGGTCTCTGCAGGTTCACAAGAGAGGAGATCATTGTATGTTTTCAGAGTGCCATTTCCACCCCCTCGTGGGTTTGCACATGGTCAGCCCGGTGCTGACTCTGACCTCTGCCAGCAACATTCCCACACTGCAGTGGTGAGGAAAGGCTGCCCAGAAAGCCCCTGGAAGGACCCAAGCTCTGCTGGCACTGGTGACAATGGCATTGTCATACTGGGGTGCAGGAGAAGCAAAGAAAAGCCAGGGCTGAGGGGCCTCAGAAGTTTCTATGGGGATCACACAGATGGGTTTGCCTTAGCCATTTCAAAATTTAAACTAGGCTAGAATTTTGAGTTAGAGTATACGCTTTCATATAAAATTTAGGTTTTACCAGAATTTCCAAGATTCAGAACACCTGGATTTACACATAGCCAGACAGCACAGTATCCAGGCTCTGAGCATTATCCAAACCACCGCCACACTTCCAATCTGTGGCATCTCTTTTTTGTGTTTGGGCTTTCTTTTTCTGTCTTTTCCAGAGAAATTTTCTTTTATACCCCTGCAATCAAGCTGCCATAGTCCACAGAGAACCATAAAGGGCTTCCTTTTTCTTGGCTACTTGCACAAGCTTGGCAGTTCTTCAATAGATAAAAAAAATAAATAAATAAAGCAAATTTAATAAAGGAAAAAAAAGAAACAAGCATGATGAAAATACCAAGCAGCCAGTCATTGCAGGTTAAGAAGTGGTCTGTGCAGCGTAGATCACATATTATCACATTATGCCAGCATTCATCTGCCTCTTTCCCTTTTTAGCTACATTCCATATAGAGTGGAGAGAAACTGCAAGTGATCCTCTCAAGCATCCAAACAGCAACCTACAAACTTCTGCTTGGGTTTCAAGGTGAAAATAGCATCCAGATTTTGACAAATAGGAAAATAAATCCAATTTAAAGGCATCTTTAGCAGAAGCAGTACAGACTTTATCTGCATAATTAAATCAGTTTTTATTTTTTTGCAATTCTCAGGAAAAAATTTGCATTAATTTAACAAAGTTTGTATAACTTAGAGGAGTTGTTAAAGTTAGTGGGCCACCTTTTCTCAGACAGTCTGCTTTTGATACTAAATGCACTCTTTTAAGAGAAAAGTGTAATATTAAAGATCAAGACTTCCTACAGGGGTTGGAAAACTTCTGACATGAAATATAAGGATTAAAACTTCATAGGAAAAAGACTCAAGTGCAAAGTCCTGACAACACAGTATTTATTTATTAAGTGCACATGTTTAGAAGTAAAATCATTAGCAGGTTCTGTACTTCCCTTCTGTATTTAAGAAAGCAGCATTTTCCAGGTTGATACTGATTTTTTTAAGCCACCTTTAATACTTTAACAAATGCAGTAGGTAGTCAAGAGAGAACTCTAATGTTTCAATTTTCTCAATTTTCTTTCTATCATTGTTTCATTTTCGTAACTGAATACCTACACTTGGGTAGAAAGGTCTGATATTTTGGTTTTTGGGAGGCTTTACTCCTGTTAGTGACACATCATGCTAAAGTCACCCTTCAGGCAGTGTATAATGTTGCCTTTTAATTAAATTTATGCTGTCTCTGCTATCACTCTTCTTAGATATATGTCATAATTGATTTTTACTTTTAATACAGCCTCTGGAATAAATGGATCTATTGGCTTTTGTTATTATGTTGTTTGCCTCTTTAATATGATGGAAGAGACATCACCAAGAAAAAAAATAATTTAAATTGATTTTAAAATAAATTATTGAAATATAAACTTCTGGGAATGAAAACTTACATGTTACTTTGAAAGTGAAATTACTTCTAACAAAAATATTTCCACTAACCATACAACTTTATTTTATTCCCTTAGAAACCAGTGTTCTCGAAACAGCATAAAAGCCATGAACTCTAGAAAGCACTCCCAAATTTACTAATAGCCTCAAACATGTATGTTTTTGCAAATGGAAATTCATCCTTGAAACTCCTCCCAGTCTCAAGACATGCCATCATAGAGATTCCATCTCTGAAATCAGCAGTGCCAAGCCTCATTCCCCACGAAATAGCCCATCAAGTTCAAAAACAACCACAAAGTCTGGAGTGAAGTGGGCAGTGCCCTAAACGGCTCAAGTGAAATTTTATCTGTTTGTGTGAGAGTGTTATGGAATCAGACATCCTTTCATTGCTAGCACAGGTTTTCATATGACAAGCCTTAAAGGGTAACCAGAAACCAATGGATTGCAGCAGCCTCATGACTGCACAGTCCAGCCTGCACTTTTTTTGGTCAGATTTCTGTAGACAGTTGAGGTTAATTTGAATTGAGTCTGAAAGCCTCGATTTTCCACCCAAGAGACACATTATTCTGGTGGCACAGAACCAAAAGCAATTTCACATACTCTAAGCCTCTTTAAAAACTACTAATTATGTGTCACATTAGCAAGAGAATTGCCCAAAACTTAACACAAGACACGCTTCTTTTGCTTTCTTTAATCATTTTCCTCATTCCTGTCAAACTTGCTTAAAACAGATATGTTCAGAGAAAGTGATACATTCTCCTCTACATTTAGTACCAGAAGCTGGCTGTCAAAAGAAAGTTATCAGTTTCACCAAGCAGCTACAGAGAACTACCATAATGCAAAATTATGGGATTGCATGTGATACAAATCACTTTTTTTTTTTTTGTCTGATTTTGGTTTCAGTAAAATGCTCCTGATAAGCTCCTGTTATTGGTTGGTACCAAGAGATAAAATTTTAGGTAGATGAAGACCTTAGTGGTCCTGAACAGCGCAGCTATAGTCAGCCTCATCATATTATGCAAGGAAAATCTTAACTTCCAGTCTGAACAGTTTGGTAGCTTTAGGAAATAACATGCACATTCAGAGAATTCTGTTTTCAGGACATGTAACATTACAACAAACAAACAAACTCAAAAAAGCCACAACAATTACTACAACAACAAAACAAAACAATAAGTACAAAAAACCAATCAATCACATTTTAAAAACTCCAAACCACAGCCAAATACCAAACCAAAAGGAAACCAACATCCTGCATAGTATCTGTGTGGTAATGGACTGTTTGGGACAAGCAATTGTTCCTTATTTAATTCTTTAGTAAGTAAAGATTTTCCTTGCTGAGCTGCTGCTGTTTGTGGATGCTTAAAGCCTTGCTTCTTGTGAAGTTTGATTTTTCTCAGGAATGAAAAAAACTGGGATTATATTTCTATGTGATGATTCTTCAAGACCATGTAGGATTGACAGAGGTAAAAGCTGTGTGCACAAGCTGTGGGCACAAGCTGTGGGAGCTGACAGCCTGACACTGAAAAAATCTGTCATATATAGAACCCTTTGAGATCTTTGGCCACAAAAAAGGGAAACAAAGTCAAGGGAAAGAAAGACAAAATAAGAAATGCCAAGATATTTCTTATGGAGAGGCTGTATCTACTGTTTAAGATGACCTTCAGAGAAGCAGTTTAGTAGGAAATTCATGCTCACTCGCCAGCCTGGTCTTCCAAAAATCACACGTTTCAGTGACAGGGGTTATCCAAATCTGGAGCAGTAAACCAAACTGATTATTCACACTGTGGATCCCTTCCAAAGATAAGCATGGATGTTCCATTTCTTTAATTAATAGGAATTAATTATCTGTATCTTTCAGGCAGCTTGGCTGTCTCATCCGAAGCTAAGGGCAAGAAAGGAATAGGAAAGAATTACATCAAAATAAATATGTTCAGAAGAGTGCAAACTCGCTCTGATATTCTCCTTATATGCCTTAAGTCCAAAGACAGACTGCAGAGTCTACATAAAGACTGCAACTCCAGGGTCTTTTTGCATGCAAATTTTTGAGCCATGCCAAGAGAAGACTTGCAATGAATCACAGCAAATCACAGCTGAAATTCTGCAGAAAGGCTGTTGCAAAGATATAGCCTCTACTTTGCTCCCCCAATTTCAGTTCTGAATAACCTGACTTGTGGAAATTCTTGGTTTTGCAGAAAAATTTTGGGCAAAATTTCATAAAACCTAAATCCTTAGAGAGTGTTCTCCAGTGGATTCTCAGAGCAGGGGTCAGTTCTGCCCTTCCGGGCTGATGTCAGTGATTCTGGCAGAGAGTTCTGTCTTTGCTTGGGGAAAAATTTAAAAAACAAATAAATTTTAAAAGTGACTGCCTGAAGGCAGAGTTCTCCTCACATGTTCTGCCTGTTTTCCCTTCCACACAGAAACAGGCTGGTGACTTGGATATGTCCCTGGCCTTTCATCGTGGTTGAACTGCCACTGTTAGCCCACAGCCTGGAGATAGGCTGGTGACAGCACCTCCAAGCATGTAAGGATATTAGAAAGGCAGACAACCACACTCAAAATGGATGTGCAAGTACAAAAGCCACTAACAGAGATTAAAATAAAGCTGATGAAGGCCGGGATCTTCTGAGAAATAGGCTCTGAAGCATTACAGGTCTAAATTCCTACATGGAAAATCTTAAAACACTATTCCTTAAAATACCAAATAAAAATAACAGTATCAGGTTCCTCTTCGGCAGAAGGCTTCTGAGATGCTGCCTGGAAGTAGCAGGTAAAATAGTACCCTGTAAACAGGAACATCACCAGCCGGAATAAATTTCCCTGCAATCAACATCCCACCTGGCAGACCAACTTCAATTGCATGAAAATTCATAAAGAACAGACATAATCCAGGTTTTCTGGACTCAGGGGAATAAATATCCTGATGATGCATGGATCACCAGCCTAGAACAGGGATATTTTCCCATTCTTGCAAGATATTCCAGTATTATAAAACCAGATTCAAAGCTTGAGAATACTAACACTAATTTTATCCTCACCTGTATTTATGAAGAATATATGTACATATACAATAAAAAATACATAGAACTATACAAATGCAAACACATTCTTAAAATACATAAAAAATACATAGAACTATACAAATGCAAACACATTCTTACAAAAAACACACTACACACACCTGTGTTATAATATTAACCCAAATTTTATAGCACTGTCATAGAGAATTGATTTCCAGAAATGTTTGGACAATGCTCTCAGGCACGAGTTGTGGTTTTTGGGGTGTCCTGCACATGGCCAGGATTTGATGATCCTGGTGAGTACCATATCTTCCAATCCGGTATGATTCTATGATTCATTTTGAGTGCAGTAGACAAGGGATTTTACCAAGATTTTTTTGATAGAAATGAGAATTCATGCTTAATAACAGCAACAATAACACTTCTCCTCAAATATAAAACAATTATTAAAGGGACATAAGCAAGTGTTCATTTTGTCTTCACAATTAGTGCTATTTGAAAAAGACATGAGGGCTTCATTTTTGTTACCCAGTTCTATAACAAATCCTCACATTTTGTTCTTTGTCAATGGAGAGAGACCAGGCTGCAAAGGGTCAATGATATTTTTTCCTAAAAGAGCATTTCCAAGATTAAAACTGCTCATGAAGTTCAGCACTTGACAGCCTAAAGGTCAGTTTCTGAAAATGCAGAAAGAAAGAAAGAGCAAACTGTGCAAGACATCCTTTAAAGCAGAAGGTAATGCCAAGGAACAATCTTTGTGACTGACAGAAAGTTTGCAAGTGTTAGAGTTATTTATAAATTGGCTTTAAAGATCTTGGCTCTTAGTACATGTTGGTGTGCACTGGTAGAAATAACACGAAAGGAAACCATATCTGAAGCAAAGTTATGGACAAAGAAATAATCTTTTCAAACCCCCTTTACTGAATTCATGCTGAAGAAAGTTGCATTACCTAGACCTGTCTAACTGCTACATTTCTTCAGCAGGACCGTGATTTATTATTTATGTTGTGAGATACTGTAATATTAATAGTTACCTAAAACACTTTAAGAGTTTTTACTATTTAGCCTTGCTGCAGAAGATTTCAAGCATCAGAAATGGGGATTTTAACTGAAAATTAACAGGCAAAGCCTAATAAACAAAAAGGGGGGAAATGCTCTAAGCAAACAAAGTGAGCATTAAGATTCCTGAGCAGGCTTGGAAGACACTGCTACCAAGTCAACAGCAATTAAAGGCAGAACTAAAATCTTATAAAGAAGAAATCTTAGGACAACGACTGAAGGAAGTAAATGAGGTAACATGCAAAAGCCATCCCTAATTAGGTGAACAATCTGGAAAGGCTTTCTCTGTTGGAGATGTGTCTGAAGACTTTGACTAATGCTGTAGGGCAAAGAAACATATTTTCATAGCTCTGTAACAGTCTTAGTCATCATCAGAAACCAGAAACTGCCAATTTCCACTTAATTTTGCTTGTGCTGGTAAATGAAAAGTAGTTGCCAACAACACCTTTTAGAATATGTTCTCTGTAAAAATCTCCCCATACTTCATGATGTTAGCAGCATCCTAAAAGGAACAGTTTTCACACAGAGAGAAGACAGCTCATTGAGAAGCCTGGGGAATATCTTGGGAGGTAAATATTACGGGCCTTTTTAAGCATCAGCAGCTTAGGCTGATGAAACATGGAGTTCTTAATAAAAGGATCCAGATTTAAAAAAAAAACCCACACTAAAATCCAAACAAAAAACAAAAACAAACAAAAAACCAAAACACAAAACCCAAACAAACAAACAAACAAAGAAAAAATAACAACAAAAATACCTCCACAAAGACGAGATAAAAACAGTAAAACAATGGTGGCAAATGTTTTCTGAGAATAAAATTAGTCTGCATCACATGGCAGAGTGCAGATAATGTACTGAAGACATGACTCTGCCAAAGTGCCTCAATCTTTCTTCCTTAAAAGGTTAAGTTTTAAATTAAGCAGCAACACAACAAAACCAAACAGACTTGCAATCCTACCCACAAATCTTCCAACAATGAGCAGCAGGCATTCTTAGCACAATAATTTTGCTTGGAATTACCTCCTGGCACTTTTTCATGGTCTTCAGGCAACACTCTAACTCACTGAGGTGTTGCCATTGCACTGAAAAATTATTTTTCCCACTCTTTGTTGAAGCTTCTTGGCACTGTTTAAAGAAATAAAGTATGTGTCAGTTCATATTTGATGCAAAAAGTCAACTTTTGAAAAAATATATATAAATAAAACCAGAGGTACATGTATCATCCATGAAATGCTGGTAGAGATGTTAGTTCAGTTCCTGAGGTAAAAGGAAAAAAATGGGCAGTGTAGTAATGTCATTTTCTCTCCTCATTTCTTAGAAAAAAACAGTGCACATAAGAAGTAATTTTTGAACACACACATGAGAGTGTGATACACATAAACACACAGTTTCTTGATATCAATTACAGCTTGGGGAAAAAAAATCCAAATAGATGACTCATAATTCTTCAGGACATAATAACTGCTGAATGGGGACATTTTACTAAAAAACACAACATCACGTTTGATGAATCACATCTACAGGAAACTTTTCCCAGTGGAACAAGATGATCTTTAAGGTCTTTTCCACCTATGATTCTATGATCTACCTTGCCTATCCCACTCACTACTAATTGCAAACCTGGAAAAAATCTGCTCACTACTCCTCCAAAAATTCAAATATTATAGGCATATAAAAGTGGAAATTGATTTTTTGAGTCAAAAAGCATGATACCTGTAGATCTGTAAGGTATAAAATATCAGGAGGGGTGGAACAAGAATTTTCCTTATAACATTGCATGACTCATATACCTAAGAGCACCATCTTACAGTAGACAGAAATGTATAGCTCAGAATTCATTAGACAAGGTAAAGTGGTTGCTAAATCCTTTTTTTTTGCTGCTAGCTTCATATCTCTCCCTTGCAGTTTTTAGCTGTTCTTCTGACAACTGACAGGCTGCACATCTCACTTTTTAAAATATTGGATATGAGAGTGTTTCTTTTTCCAGAAGAGACCCGGCTATTCTGAAATGCACCCTGTTGTGATCAGGAGAAAATACAATGCTGTAAGCAAAGGAAAGGTGATCATTTTGTCTTTTTTTTTTTTTCTCCTCTTTATTCACCTAATTACAAAGTAGAAGAAATTCAAGACTGAAAGTACTTCCCTTATTATTTCAGAAGCAATATTATGAAAACAGCAAACTAAGACCCCCTTCCTCCAAGCACTGACTGGCATTCATGGAATGACTTCCAACAGTGATTGTAAATCCATGCATAAATGCTTGTGGCAACTGTGGACTTGTTTTTTGGCTCCCAAGTGTAAACATGTTGCCATAATGCACATTATGCTACTGCCAGATGTTAAATGACATTGCTTTTGTCATTACATTTACTCCCCTGTTTGTTTCCTTTGGTTTGGAAAGATACAGACTTTTGGAAAATCCCATTCTCATGTGATTCAAGGCTGCTTGTACTCACAGTATGGCTTCTTTGCCCTCACAAACTGCTTCATAAATATGCACTGACAAAAGCAATAAACCTGCTTAAAAAAATGATATACAGACTTGTTTTTTAGGTATTCTCATAAAAAAGCTTCTCTTACACAAATCCTCTGAACCAAGGGTTTAGCTGTTAATTGTGACACTGCATGCAAGAATAGTAGAGAGATCCAGAGACAAATTAAAACAAAAATTCTACATGACAAACTATTTCGCTAAGTCCGGTCATGAATCACAACCTTAACCTTTCTGAAAAATTTATTGCCAACATGGGACTGAATATAAATAGTTTACAATGCTCGTGAATCTGAACTTTAAAATTAATTAGGGTCATCCAGAACTTCTTGAAGAATTTACTTACAGTTCAGAAGTAGCAGCAAATTTTGGATGAGAATATGGAAAAACAAGAACTGCTTTCTGTCCAGGATAGGGAAAGTATCACCAGATTCCTTGCACTTTTATATCTTCATCTCTCTTCCATAAAGGGAGAAATGACAACCCTGATCCCTTTATGTCATGGTATAAAAATTCAGGCCCAAAACTTAGGGAACAGAGCACCAGGAACTTTTCTTTTTTTCCCACTGGCTACATTTGCTGCACACAGTTCACTTTGCTGCTTTGAAGCTTTGGGCAAAAATGAACATTGGAAGCAGGAGTGGTACATGAAGAGGTCACAGTCAGTTCTTTTAAACTCAGAGAAAACATTGCTTTGTCAAACCAATACACTCAATGACTTATAAGTGCACTTTCATAACCATTTAAATAAAGATTGACATTGTTTGTAAAACTGAAATGTTTGAACTGTTAGAGCCAGGCATTTCACACATTTCACCAAATTGGTGCTGAATGTGGGTAAGAGCAGTTCACCTGGCACATCTGAGAGAACAGCAGCTTTCAGCTGGAATGGTCATTTGGGGATACAATCTCTTCACTAAAACAGGACCTCTGACTCCATCTTAGATATAACTCTAGCAGGACATAAAGTAGAAAATTTTTGATCAAATGGCCTCTAAACTGATGTTTCTCCTGAGTCTTTGGCAGAAAACCTTCAGCTTTTCTGGACCATCTCCCTGTCCTCAATTCTGTCACTCAAACCTCAAAGGAAAAAGAAAGAGAGGAAAGGAATTTAAGTTCACAAACAATGGCAACTACAGTTTAATGCAGAATTATCCTCATCTATTACTAGAAGGCATTAATTAATGAAACAAATTCTTTTTATTCTCATACACGGAAGTGTGTGCAAGTTATGAGGTAAAGAAGTTCTGTCAATTTCTACAGTAAGATAGGAATATAAAGCAGGACAGCTCTGATTTACTGACAGCAGATAACCCAATGTGAGCAGGTGAAGGCAGGAAATATCACTACTAAATATCCCTGTGGAAGTGGAATTTGTTCAGCTAGAATAAACTGCCACAATAATCCTAGGCAGAAATTTTCTTCCAGAGTTTTTATTCTCCAGTGAACAAAAATAAATGTGTGTGTTTGTGAGAGAAGCCCTCATCTCCTCAGCAACAGATAAGTTAGAATGGGCTTGTTTGAAATGTCTACAAAATAGGATGCTGAAAAAAAATTATGGTCACACAAGAGGCAAAAGACTTACAGAAAACACCTTATTATTTACAAGTGTCTACTGTAATTTTCCAGGAATTTCTTATTAATTTTGCAACTATCTTTATATCTAAATTGTGTTTCCCACACAAGATCAGGCTCTACACTGTTATAAGACTAACACCAGAATCTGACTGACTTGTTTATGCTGTTTTTGTTGTCAACAAGGAGAAAAAGGAATTCTCTACGGAAATTTACATCGCAATGAAGTAAATTCATGATAATTTTGACGCTAAGCATTCATGGAATAGATTTGTTGATGTTCTTTATGAGTACGTTTAATCCTTTTTAATGATTCATTTCTTATTCTGTTAATAGCTTCTCCAAATCAAATGTTTTAATCAAAATCTGTGTCTATTGTTAGATGGGTAGAAGACTAAAAGTTTGGGTTTTAAATTTTTTTCATGCTAGGGAATATTTTCTTGTTGAGAGTACATCATCCAACTATCTTTTATTTCTTTTACTCAGAGGATTATGCAAAAGAGGAAATAATATCTCCAAACTGCATCCAAGAAAGGTTAGTCACTTACCCTCTACTATTGTTGTGTTAGTCATAACAGAGATCTGACACGTAGAACTCCTCCTTGGGATTTTACAAAAAGTTTTTTTTCCTTTTCTCTACCCAGGGTTCATAGCCCTGGTGGGAGGCAGCTGCAGGTTTTCCTTCAAGTCAGTTTCAGCACACAAATACAAGTGCTGGTGTTTTACATTTTGCTGAGGGCTCCAAACTTTTGTTCTTGAATATGATGTAAAAAGGGAAAAAACTGACTGACCACAGCAAACACATCACTAGCTTGCAAAGACTTGGCTAAGCTGCTTTATGCATTTGGCTCCAGGAAAACCAACATAGCTGTCATTTTCCTGAAAAGAGAAATACCGTCATCCAGATTAGAGCTAAGCACTTAAGCTCTCAGTGACATGGACCTGGAAATCCAACACATTTAGGAGGAGAAGTCTTCCACTCCTGCCTTAATACACCCATTCAAAGCCCAGTCTTCTTAGTGCATTTTAGATTGCTTTTCCAGACCACTGCTGAGGCTTAATGCTGGAGTGCCTCATTCTAAATCCCCTTTGTGGTCTAATTGGATTTCCAGAGCTTAGATACTGCTCCAATGAAAATCCTTAGAAGCTAGTTCTCATTTTTAACCAGCTGTTCTCATTATCAACTATCCAATTAGGCTTTTGATAGCCCTACTTGACATCTTAATGCATGCTTGAAAAGCTAATTTTCTTGAAACTTTGGCTGTTTACAGTAATTTTCTTGATGTTTTGTCTTGAACAACAAATGAGCATGAAGATCAAGAGACATCAGAAACGGTCAAAGCTTCCCTGTATTTACATCCTTACTCAGTTTGTCCCCTCATACAATTCTTATTTCAGTGCTTCAGTGCTATTCAAGAATTAAATTAAATCAGTCATATTGTCATCTTCTCTCTGTTGTTCTGACCTCATATCACATTAGGGCTAAACAAGAAATCATAGACTCACTAAGGTTGGAAAGGAAAACATGTTGAGTTCAGCCACTAACCTAGCACTGCCAAGCCCACCACTAAGCCATGTCTCTGAGTGCCATATCTATATACTTTCAAATCTCTTTAGGGATAGAACACTGCCCTGGGCAGCCTGTGCAGAGCTTAACAACCTCTGGGGGAAGAAATTTTTCCTAATATTCAACCTCAATGTACCCTGGCATAACTTGTGTTGATTTCCCCCTGTCTTATTACTTGGTACTTTGGACAAGAACCTAATTACAGCATTCTGTCAGTGAGTTGGGCAAAGAAAGAAGGTTCCCCCTGAGCCTCCTTTTCTCCAGGCTGAGCCCCTTTCCCAGCTCCTTCAGCCACTTCTTGTTCTCCAGATCCTTCCCCAGCTCTGTTCCCTTCTCTGGACATGATCCAGCCCCTGAATGTCCTTCTTGTCATCGGGGACCCAGAGCAGCCCCAGGATGTGAGGTGGGACCTCAGCAGTGCCAGCACAGGGGACAGTCACTGCCCTGCTCCTGCTGCCACACCATGGCTGGCACAGCCCAGGGGCCATTGGCATTCTTGGCCACCTGGGCACCCCTGGGCTCATGCCCAGCTGCTGTCACCAGCACCCCCAGGGCCTTTTCCAGACACTTTTCCCCCAGCCTGGAGCAGGGGGAAAAGTGTCTGGAAGGGATTTGTTGTGGCCTGACAGCAGGACCCAGCACTTCCCCTGGTTGTACCTCACCCCACTGGCCTCATCCCATGGATCCAGCCTGTCCAGAGCCTCTGCAGCGCCCTCCTGCCCTCCAGCAGATCCACATCCCACCCAGCCTGGTGCTGTCAGGAGCTGAATGAGGGAGCCCTTGATCCCCCCATGCAGAGCTTTCGTGCAGATGTCAAACAGGCCTGGCCCAGCACTGATCCCATGGGAGCCCCCCTGCTACCAGCCCAGCTGCATGTCCCTCCATGTCCCTCAGCCTGTTCTGCCCCCAGAGCACAGGGCCCTGTCCATGAGCAGCCAGTTCCTCCAGGAGATGCTGTGGGAGAAAGTGTCAAAGGCTCTTTAAAGTCCAGGCAGACACATCCACAGCATTTCTCTCAGGCCTGAGCAGGTCACCTTGTCCCAGGAGGAG